>NC_136498.1:55315645-55398145 GCF_053919585.1 Euprymna scolopes
ATACACACACGCATTCACACGCACGTATATATATATATATATATATATATATATATATATATATATATATATATATATAAACAGAGATGTGTGTGCCACAGACGATTTCTGATTGGTTAATCCAATAATCACATCTCCTAAAACACTATGGTTCGTAGGCTCTTAACTTTACCATAAAATATTATGGCTTTATTTATTGTCCATCTTGGAAGGGTTTAATTTTTTCCTAACTTGCGATTTACAAATTACAAAAATACGAAACTTACAATCTAACAATCGAACCTCCGACATCACGGCCGCCATTATAAAACTAAACTAAAAAAAAAAAAATGCGCGTTCACTCGTGGTCTTTTCATTTCGGGTTTGGGTACGTGTGCAGTTTTCCATTGACATTAAAAATTTAAAGATTTTTAAAAAAAATAGATTGTACGTACTCGTCATGGGATAAAGTTTTCCTACAGAAAAAATCACGTAATTTCATCAAGTAGTTATTTTTTTATAGCGAAAAAAGAAAAAAAATCAACGCTACAAGCGAGTAATTATTAATTCAGCCATCTTGATTCTTAACCAAACAGAAAGTTCAAGTAGGGGATTTCCCTTTTTTTTTTTTTTGATAGCGAGGCAAAATTTCGCGAATTTGGCCTTTTTTTAAAGCAGTTTGGCCTTCAAAATTTCTGTTTGGCCTTTTTCTTCACCGATGAAATAAAAAAAAAGCAAATAAAAACAACGCAATAAAACTTTTAAAAATACGGCACACTTTTGTTGTTCTTGTTTGTTTTTTTGGGTAATTTTCCTTATTTTTGTATTTTTTCAAGATAATACTATTAAATGGACACTATTACGCCAAATTAGCCCCCCCCCACCCAAAAAAAAATGCACAAAAATTCGAGATTTAAGGTTTTGACGAGATAATTTAGCAAATTGTCCGGACTATTGCGAGATAACCATCCGTTAGTTTTTCCTGAAATGTTGCCACAAATTGTATTTCAATACATAGATGAGCATAGTAACAACATTTTTTTGCCGAAAATTCCAGTTGCGTCCCCAGATTTCACCGGTGAAGAAAAAGGCCAAACAGAAATTTTGAAGGCCAAACTGCTTTAAAAAAAGGCCAAATTCGCGAAATTTGGCCTCGCTATCAAAAAAAGGGGAAAATCCCCCTACTTGAACTTTCTGTTTGGTAAAGAATCAAGATGGCTGAATTAATAATTACTCGCTTATAAGACTATCAGTACACACAAAAAAAATATAGATTTATTTTTGGGTAAAGTTCCCCCGGGTTTTCCTTTCACTTTAGTAAATAATGGTCTTTTGTTATATATATGGCGTACTATTATCCTTATATATATATATATATATATATATATATATATATATATATATATATATATATATATATATATGATGTTTATGTTTATAATAACATCTTAATACGGCGCTGATCCATAGTCGTTTCGACTGACGGATGCCACACACATGTTTATATATATATATATATATATATATATATATATATATACATATATACATATATATATATATATATATATATAAGTGATAGTGTATGTGTGTGTCTGTGCGTCTGTGTGCATTCCCCTACGCTAAAACTCTGTCAATTTTAAGCCTAGAGATTCGAAATTTGATATACAGGGTACTGAGATTTGGGAAAATCGATGTGATAGGTTTTCGACAGAAATTTGGCGATTAAGTGGTCAATATTCAACAATTTGACCTTTGAGAACTCTACCAAACTCCTCCTACAATTTGGGGTCTAAACAGTAAACACGTGATATTTTAGATATAAATTCCTTGGACATGGATCTAACTTATTAACTTTACTTGGTCCCTAAACAATAAATTTTAAGAGGTCATAATAGGGGTCAATGTTTTAAAAAATTGACCTTTTTTTTTCTCAGCATTAACCTCAAAACACCTGGGCAACGCCGGGCACCGATTGCTAGTATATACATATATATATATATATATATATATATATATATATATATATATATATATATATATATATATATATATATATATATATATACAATTTAAATACTTTAATCGGCCGTAATCATCACTCCATTTACTATTGATTGTGAACACATAAATACTTAGTTTTGTAGGTAAAAATAACTTTGCAACACATTTAAGGTTTTAAACAAAGTACATGTCACATGAAACGTATATCTGTTAAAGAAAAGTACCCTACGCACCGTTTTCATGTAATATAAATCAAATTAATTATTATTGATTATGAATGAAAGACACAGAATTGTCAGTTGTAACACTCGTCCCCTTAAACTTCTTGTGTTGAGTGTTATGCTCCATTTTTGTGTGCCAGCAGTAGTCTACCAACATGCAACGATTACATATTCCTTTAAAAAGTTTTTTTCAACCACTGAAATATCCTGATCGAATTTCTTTCAACGCTTATTACTGAGATCCTCAGCAAAATGCTCGAAAGTGAAAATTATGCAAAAAAACAAAAAAAAAACAAAACAAAAACAAACAAACACGAAACAAATAAACAACAACAAAAAAGAAGTAAACCATGCAATTCAACAGAAAGATGGTCATTTTCCATGCCTGTATGCATAGAAAACAGGTTACACATGCCTTGTCTATTTTCCAGGATTAATCCAGGTGTAATGAATATTTATGTATACTATTTTAAATGGGTATCTATTCATGTGTGGGTATATATACTAATACAACTTTCAAACTGATGCACAGAATTGAAACATTCTTTTTTTCCCTGAACGTGTGAGTCCCTAAATTGTCCTTGTCTATATATGGTTCGTAACGAACACCGGCGAAAAAGCCTGAAATACGGGGTTTTTAGCCGTTTCGTTTTTTCGAAAAAGTTACCTGCCCATGTAAACAAAATTTAGCACTGTCTGTATACAGTCACGGTAACATCTTTAGGCATGCAGACAGAACTTGTGGCGCAACGAATAGTGCGTCTGACTATAGATCAGAAGATTCCTGGTTCGAATTCTGACAAGTTCATAATAATTTTAACTATCATCTTATCCAACGGTTAATCATTATCCTTACCAGTAGGGTATTGCTTGTTTTTTCAGTGATTTGATTTTGTGCATACTCACGGTCCACTAGGTAAGCTTGATGGTAAGACGATGTTGAATGTATTTGATGTTGAGTGTACTCGATTGTTTGTTTAACTCGGTGTTGTGTGTGCCGATGCGGCGTAGTCACTAGTTTATAATATTAATCCAGATGTAATGAACATTTATTTATAAAATAATACCAGTAGTAGACTCCTTCAGTTAATATTCAGCCTCTTTAAATGAGTTATAAAAAACTGTCGACAGCACAAAGAATTTGCGGGTGTCTTCGGTTCAAAGGTATTTGAGAAGTTTTCTTTATTAATTCACTTGTCACAATATTATGCATAAAACTTATTTCTCTTCCTGTGATAATTTTTATTGGTTTGCAGTTAAATTTCAGAATGCATAGTAAATTGCGACTAAGTTCGAATATTCCGACAGGTTGCAAGTATCACTTCTTACACTAACGGTTGTATAAGCATGAAATTCAATTATATGTACACAAACTAATATAAATTAATTCATAAAATTACTTTTTGGGTTCCCGGGATTTCCCGGTTTTAATATATTTTTATTTATGCAGATTTCGGTTTATTATTATAAATTCAATTATCTGTCGATAATTATATATAATATTGTATCCAATATTGATTTTACAAGAATATATAGTCGTTACTGTTTGTACTAATATAACATAGATAAGTAATAGTTAAACTGAAGCAACTTCAACTTATAATTATATATTTGCGCATGCGTACAAATAACAGGTTTAATCAACTTACACCTGTCAAGTTTAAAGGTTTTCCGACTTTTGACCTGATTGCAATTATATTCAACTGCTAAATCCCATAAAAGAACGGAACACAAAGTAGGGAATGTTTACTTCGTAGTAAACATTAGTCGAGATTCCCACCTTGAATGTCTCTCCGACAGAAACTGGGCTATTTCGATGGCCTATTTGCTGTCGGACTGATGCAAAACGTCCAGTGTAGCCCTATGAGGCCACCATCTCAGACTTTAACTTCTAGCTTTCGGGACGAGCAAGTCTATCGTTTGTTATCTGCGGCTCCCTCACCGGGGAATACCGACGGGGCTACTCAGGCATATTTTTGAAGGGCCGAAATACTCCTTTTGCACCAATGATTCATTTTCCCCACCTTTCGACCTCGTGTCACATTCTCTCGCGATGAGAGAGAGATAAATATCGGTCCACAAAAACTATAATCAGGTGTAAGTCAGACATACACACATCTATCTATCTATCTATCTATCTATCTATCTATCTATCTATCTATCTATCTATCTCCATATATGTATGTATACACCTATATACTGTATAGATACACACACGCATATATATATATATATATATATATATATATATATATATATATACTAGCAAAAGTACCCGTCGTTTACTATGTTCAAAAACAACCTACAGAAAATGGACTTTGATTTATGAAAGTATGATAGGTTATAAAAAGGAAAGGTTGGAAACAGATAGCTTCAAATTTGGGAGTATCAAAACCAAAGCAAAATATGATGAAAGTAAAAATAAAATAAATAAACCCCATAATTTATTATACCATACGTGTTCACACTGAAACACTTAATACAATAATCTGTGGATCTATATTAAAAACCTTGTTAAACTTTGTGACATATTTCCATTCTATGGAGCTCAGGCGCGAACGAACACCCCATAATTTTATTATACCATATTTCTTCAAACTGAAGCATAATTATTAAAGTATACTTACGCAGATAGATATGGAAAATCTTTATTAAAGTTTGTACCTATTTCCATTCTATCGGGGCCAGGCGCGAACGCAGACTGCACAACAATTTGAGTTGATTTCATTATCGTCTGACAAAACCAAACTCTTAGAAAAGAACTTTGCAGCAAGCATAATTCTATGCGATCAGGGCTACCTACACTGTGCGCTTCAATATTTTAGTTATAGTACTCAAAATGCTGAAGCTGGAGCTGCCACTAATTCTTGCAAAGCTGTTCAAACGATACATAAAGAGAAATGCTTACTAATGTTTTCGACAACCTCCTTAGTTATCTCAGTATTTAAAATTCTAAATATAAGTACAGACCAAATAAAACCTCCCTAGTGACAAACAATAAGTTTTCCGCCATACCATATCAACAGCTGATGTACTGACTGTTGTTTCATACTGAATTAATGAATCTGTCGATGGTGATTTCATCTCAAAAGCAATAGATCTTGCCATATCTAGGGAATTAGATAAGGTTTTGAATAAATGACTATATCACACGATTTCCAGCTAAAGAATATCTGGAAATATCTTCTAAACCATCGAATATTTTTTTCTCTGATATGTTTTTACAAATAGTCATCGATAATCAGAAGTCTCAGAATTGAACAATCAATGTTGGCACCCAACTCTCTTCCTGATATTAATCTATGATGGCTCAATGCATAGTTTAGTATATTTGTATACACACACATTTATATATATATATATATATATATATATATATATATATATATATATTTATATCACCACTTCATTTACTCACATAAAATTAATATACGAAAGTATAGATTTATGCGTAAACTTTAAGTATTTACTTCAAAAGTGATCCATATGTAGGTAGAGCTAGTAAGTAATTTATAAAAAATATATGGCGATTAAGCTACACTGAATATTCTGCGTTTCATCCACTATAGGATTCGGCAGGCTTATGCGCGAATTCTGTGATTGTTTCTTGTTTTTATATATGTTGAGGATTTTAGTTAGCCAATCAGCTTTCTAGTATCCACCGCGCCCCTTCCTATCAGCCAATGGGCATGCATTTTATCGAACAAAGGATCGGTTTTAGAACTAGGTTAGTAGTTTAAGGTAGACGTTTTCCTCCCTTTATATATATATATATATATATATATATATATATATATATATATATATACATATGTGTACACACAACCCTGCCTCTGCTCTACTGATACTTTCGTGGTAAATGCTCGTCTTAGCTCCAATCTATGATCAGACCTTGTCAAACCGTCAGAAAACTATTCGTATAACTACAACCACTATCAACAATTTTCCCCACACCCTATGTGTACCTAAATCTAAACGCAACTTTTATAAACAAAACTTTTCCTAGAATTTTTCGCCTGACTAATTCTGTTTTAATTACCGGCTTTCCAGCCGACTATTACATGAATCTCCTTACGTCCAATATAAACAATTTCTCGTTGTCCTTCCCCTTAAATATTCGACCACTAACCAGTACTACACTGTTCTCCTCTGGACAACTGCCCACTCATCAAACCTCACCCTCAAGCGGCATTGGAGCCTTTATAAATGAGACTTTCTGGGACTATGCTTATATATATATATATATATATATATATATATATATGTATATATATATATACATATATATATATATAATTATCCGAGATTAATATTTTCTTGTACTATATGTATATATATATATATGCATATGTATATATATATGCATATGTATATATATATATATATGCATGTGTATATATATGCATATGTATGTATGTATATATATATATATATATATATATATATATATATATATATAAATTATCCGAGATTATTATTTTACAGAAGTGAAACAACTACTGAAGTTTGAACGAGGTCCATGCATGAGTGCTCAATAGAAAAGTAGGCAAAATATATATTTTATTGGTTTTACATAAATATTTATATTTCGCTACACTTTAATGCATATGCGTCAGTCAAGCGATTAGAAAAAAAAAGAAACTATTTCAAATGATATGTATATATAATAGACGTAGCGATAATTATCACCACCACTATATATTTTACTCAAAATTCAGATATAAAAAAAAAATTGTATTTATTTTTTGTGTTATAAGTATAATATATTTTGTGAACAATTGTAATTAGTCCGACAAATGTTGATTGCTTTAGAGTAACAATATGTAAATGTGCATACAAAAAGTATTATGGATATGAAAGACATCGTTATAAGGAGTCATTAATTTTCGGTAAAACCGTCGTCACAATCGTGAAATTAAGTCAATATGTTTTACATTGGCGATGATATTACGAATGCAAAATATAAGGCTTTCTATCTTCATGCCACTCTTAATAAACGTCATATCTTTTGAAATAAAAACGTGTGTTGTGATAATCGTTGCTGACAGTAAAAGTTGACAGCACTCATTGAGGCATCTTATCACGTAGAAGAGCCCAGATATGAATTATAAACAGTAACCTTTTTAAATATATTATTGAAATGAAAAAGTCAAATAACGATATTTTTCTCTTCCTTCAAATAAATTATTTATCTTAAAGAATGAAAACGATTTCAACTTTAAAATTACTTATCTAGATCGGACATACTTTTTATTTTATTTTTTAAATCATCTTTTCAATCGGAAATATAACATTCGAAAATCTGCTTTTTTTATTTGCGTTACAAATAAGTAATGAACGCTACAATAAAACATATTGTTTACTGTGTACGTTTTCAGCATCACAATTGTTTTTTCGCGGTTTAAATTAAAAGATATATTAAAATTGGATTTGAACTTTAATTATTATGGTGTCTGTTCAGTGCACATTGACCTATAAGTATGGGAAACAACTTATAATTCAATGGCTGTAAGATTTTTTTAAAAAAATAAACAATAATAAACAGAACGACTTATAGAAATCTATATTATTTTTTTTCATTTTCATATAATTTCGTAGAAATGTTTCTGTTATGTCATAAAAAACTATTTTCTTTACGTCACAAGTGTCACGCTCATACATTACTTCCATAGCTAATATAACATACTGACCCAACGGGTCACGGGTAATCTAGTAATAGAATAAAGTATTGGTACTTTAGATCATCGTTGGTGTTTGAAATGCAGTATAAAAATGAGCAAGTTTTTTCATGCTTTTAGATACACGAATAATTTATTTTAGAAAGAGGGAACACGTCATTATTTGGTTTCCTGGCTAATTATCAAATATTTTAAACATTATACATAATCGAACTGATCTAATACCTACTAACACGTGGTCTTTATTCTACTGCAAAAGCCCTAGTATCAGCAATAAGCATATGAACATTTTACTCGGCAACGCAGCATCCGGAAGGAATATTGCGAAATAATCATCATTATATCTTATCGCAATAGAAATGAACCCATCGCATGGCGGTGCTGTTTGCCTCCTTAAAGTCTTGGTTTGAGCAATGAGAACCCAATCGGCAGTTTTCCCTCAGGTGGTGCATCGTTCATACCTCTCCACATGGACATATAGGTGAGATGTCTAGGCCCCACTTGTGGAGATTGTCTTTTGTTTTGCCTACTTTGGCTCTATTTAGAATCACCCAGTTTTTTCTACGAAGGTTTGAACCCTGGGGAAGTGGTACTTTTGGGTCTGGTAGTGCTACATTTTTATTCCTGCTGTTATAGTCTCGTCATCGTTCCATCCTATAGGAGTCAGCTTGCCTGGGATCGATTTCCTCTCTATTGATGAAGCTACTGCGAGATTTTAGTCTTTGTCTCATCACTGATTGGTGGCCAAACAGTGAGTGCCTGTGGTCGTTAAGCTGTTTGTACCGTTCTATTCTGGTGATGACAAATAATACGGACACCTTAAGGAATAATAACTATTGAAAACCAATTTGATTTCAAGCTACTTACACGCATCCACTTTTCCATAACGTAACTATAATCGACTACAACAAATTTCCTCTGCTATCGCACTCTTCCATTTTCATGAGAAGTCGATGTGAGATCGTATCAAACGCATTAAAATTATCAAGACAAAGAAAGACACAAAGAACGATACCCTTTAATCCTAAACTCGATCCAGCCATCCGATACTAATAAAAAATTAGTCGTGCATGACTTTTCATAAATAAGTCCACTCTGCCGATTTGACAGTACTTTTTTGTTGTGTACTTTATAATTCGTGTACTAGTACAGCTTCTAGCGTTATAAAACCACGTTTTAATTCGGAATTTTTCGGTCGTTTACCTAAACAGCCGGGAAATGTCAAAGTTCTTAGTTAAAATGAAAATTCTTGAAAGCAGACGACAACTTTCTCTTTAAATTCTATACTTTAATTCTTTCAAACTCAATTATTATTTATTTGTTTGTCTGTTTATTTCTTTATTTATTTATTTATTTATTTATTTCTATCCTTTGAGATGAATCTTCATAATTTGTGCATTCATTCTTTTATATTAATATTTTTGGCTGACAACTATCTTCATCGGTATAATTCTTTTTCATTCACTACGGTTCGACCAACTTATCATCTGGCCTTCTTCAGGTGATAAACCGCGATGAGATGGGAATACTGAGTCTTGTACCTTGCCCACGGTAATTACTGCCTTGTGCAGTTATTTTCTCACAAATTATTGGACAAATAATCCTTTGGCATGCTTGGAGAGGATTGGAACCACTATCTTCAGACAATGCTTACCAGGAGTTTAACTGCACCACAGGTTTTGAAATGTTAGTAGTAGAATGAGGATTACAGTAAAAGAAAAATAGATTTAATGCAGAAATTATTTTATTTGTTCTTATTAGTAGAGCTTTTTACCCAGGCAAAACTGTTTTTTTTATTCGGTTTCCTTCGGTCATTTACACAAACAGCCGAAAAATGCTAAAGCATCTTTACCCAATCACAAAACCTAACAAACAGATGAATACAACACGTGTTCTAAAAAAAAAACTCGCAAAACACGTAACACATTGTTTGATCTTATATAAAAAGAAACGATTTATTTTAAGCCCAACTCTAATTTAATTCCTAACTACTCGGTTCTTTATTCGATTCCAAAACCGTGTCAGCCCCTCTGCATAAAGAAATACAAAATATCTGCAGAACCTGTTTAGAATATTTAGGTTATTCATTAGTGAACCCAACTCATTAAAAAACATATTTTAAGATTTAACTTTTCCATTGAAAAATTATTTTATTGATTTTTCACGTAAAAATTAAATCCATTTTCACAAAAATAAACGTGATGTTTTGTTTTCATTTTTTTTATATTGTAGACACCACTTATAATGGCCTGTAAACCACTCGAGAATAAGGGTTAGTAGTGCACGGTACTAACCGAAACAACAGCTTATAACAAGAGTTAGTTGAGGGAGTATGGTAGATATAGATTACTTAGCGGTGCGAATCAAGTAAAACTTGTTTACATTTTACTTGAGGATAACCATATTGTAGCCAGCTGGAAAGCAGGCCAACAGCTCAGAATTCCACAGTCGAGAGGTTTTAGGAAAGAAGATTTGTTCATAGAATTTGAATTTAGATTTAGGCACAGGTATAAAGTGGATGAAGCAGATGATGGTTGTTGCAGATGGGCGAGTGTTTATTGCGAAAGTTTTGCAAGAGGGAGCAATGGATTGAAACTCAAATAAACACTTTTCATGAAATTAACGATAGAGATGAGAGATGCTCGAAACATCTTTTCTGAGAAAAGGATGTGACAAGGAATAAAAAAGGACTTCACATACTAGATTTGGAAGTCAGTTTTGAACTGATTATTATTTTCTGTTTAGTCTCGATTTGAATTGAACGCGGGGCTGTTTAAATTCGTCATTTCTTAATCTATGAGATCGTATTTACCAAAAAACTCCGAGAATGAAGGACAACAATTGAAAACTAAAAAAAAAAACTTAATTATTTGAAATGTCATTTGGAAAAAAAAGCAATGTTCAATGCAGCGACGTCTAGCAAACATTTTTGAGGCTCGGAATCGGTTTTCAGAAAAGGAGGTGGACAGCTGCCAAAGTTCCTGAGCAATTACGGAACAAGCGGGCGAATAAATTTGATGTTTAGTTTTGTATTGTCGAACAGAGACCGATCGCCAGCGAATTGGTCTGTACTTGTTTCTCTTTAACCGGTCCAACGTCATCTTCCCTTTTCGTAATTACCGTCCTCGCCACCAAAATCTACAATAATGCTGTAGTTATATTTTTATAAATAATTTTTTCACATATGGTCGTAATACTACGCTTATTTTAAGCAGCTAATTCATTTTTGTCTCGTTTATCAACAACTCAACAAGAACCAAAAGACGTCGCAAACGTGTCTCTGTTTAACAGTATTTTCACGGCAAGTGCGTGTCTGGACTTAAATCAATGGTATCCCCCGCAAAAGTTTTAAGAAAGTTATTATGAATCTCCATATAGTCAACTATGAAATGGTTATATTTTCTGATTACCGTACAACCACATCTTTAATGCCTATACATTGTCTCAAACGTTAACTAAAACACTTTTTGGTGAATAGTATATAGATTTTAGTTTTACTTGAAGTTTAAATTTATGAGTAGTTATTGTTTTATTATTACTACAAGTTTCAAAACAAAATCCAGTAAAAAAAAAAATGATCAAAGGAATTTTGGGGGGGAATTGAAAAATAGGCACATATTTTTCAGATTCAAAACCTTAAATAGTTCCGATTTTCTCAAATCCTGATTCAGATTTCAAATAACCATCCCAGCAGTAATATATATATATATATATATATATATATATATATATTACAATTTTTACATAAACGTTTAAGTGTCACTGCACATCAATAAGTATGCTTCAGTTAACTAGATATATCATCACGCGACCTTATGAGGTCTCCAGTTAGTGTAAACTAGTTGTCTTAAAAATGCTCACGAAAGCGTTATAATATCTAAATGTTTACGTAAAATTAAATAAATTAGTATATCGTACAATTTGATCTTCCTTGGTATTGAACACTCTTGTATAAACCTCATTTAATTCGTTGGTTGTTTTTACATCTTAATTATATTTTCCTGGAATATATATATATATATATATATATATATATATATATATATATATAGATGTATATATATATATATATATATATAGATGTATATATATATACATATATATATAGATGTATATATATATATATATATATATATATATACCTATTTCAATTCTTTTCTTTCTATATCAAGACAGAAATTTTTTTCAAGCTGTCTTACATTGTGTTACACGGAAAGCAGAAAATTGAAAAGGAAAAACATAATTTGTCATTTCCAGACGGTCGACTTGCCAGACTAAAATATAGTAATCATTACTTACGTCTATTGACCACATTTACAATGGAGAGACACCAAGAAATTGAGTGGCTTTAAAATAGCTTGCAAGGGAGCGGGAAGATGGACAGCATGAGAAAACCCTTGCACAAATGGTACGTGCCACTCCCATCGTTATATACAATGTTGGACTTTATAATTTGCGATCTAATTACCTTACCTATTTCCTGGTTTATTTCTCCATACTTTCGTTTTTATTTTTATAGAAATATACTACTTTGTCCGTTTGTTTGTCAGGCGAGTCGGACTCCAGCATGGAGCTCACGAATATTGTGTCTTAGGATTGTATTGTTTGTATTAATTCCTGCTCTAGTCTTTAGGTTCAGGATTACAGGGATTTGACACCGATGACAACGCTATCGACGGTTGCATGCGAATTCAGGGAATGTTAGGCTACGAATACATCAAGGAAATTGCTGATACAATGGTGCACTTTTTACTTCATTTATTTGTATTTCTGAATCTTATACGTCTTTTTTTTTTGCAACATTCCGAGACAGATTCGGCTTGAGGACAACGGATTCTATTGCGTACGCCTCCTGGATTTTAACTATCTAGTAATTTACTTATTCCATGAAGACGTTCTTACCACTTTTACTACAATTAGTTAGCCAGTATTCGTAGCTAATTTTTAACAACACCGTCTGGCAACCTGGGTGTGCGAAGTTCGAGTCAAGTTTGTTCCACAGAAACACATTCACTTAGTGATGTTGGGTTCAATCTCGTGGTCCCTCCCGTAACTACCCGATGACTTTCTAGAATTCTAAATGGAAATATATCATGGAAACAAATGCGACTAATAATACTTCTTATTTTATACGAAGTAAATTAATGAGGTGCAACAGCGACAATAGCATGAGGAACGGTTAAATTTTAAGGGATATACAAGTATAATTTCTGTGATACGGAACAAGCTTCTGAATATAACTCTAAAATAAGCAAGCCGAGTTCAATTCTCTCAGAATCTATTAGCCTGAGCACTAAGTTGTATCAGTATTAATATAATTATTCAAATTCCTGGCTAGGTTTAGCTTTAATGGACTGTAAAATTGTAATATACGTCCTGTCACCGAGCAGCCGGAAGCGAAATGCCTCACAACTTAATAATAATAATAATATTTTTTTCATAATTCATAGTTTCTCCGTTAGGAAGCTGGACTTTTTCACGTTAAAATTGATCGTGTGTCTAACATTCCTCTAAAGGGAGACAATTAGGTATGGACTATATGCTATATTTTAAGAAAAATAATACTAAACAAGACGATTTGGCGTGGTAGAAATGGGCGCAAGTTTAATTTCATTTACTTAGGCTGAGTAGTCTATGTCAAACTGGTTGTTAAATATGGTTAAATGTGCGCTCATTTTTTGCATTAAATACTAATCCTTATTAATCGCTTACTATGAATCGAATGGATATCATAATATTGGTGTACAGCTTTTTTTACGGGTGTCTCAAATTCAGGCTTTTTCTTAAACACCACTCCTTTGAACATTGAATGCTCTTCCTCTCGGTCCTCTCCACATGTGTCTTTTTATTGTCTATTGTGATGTCACATCACGCAGCAGGCTTGGTCATTTGCACATGCAATATGCTGCTGCTCCCAGCGCTAGCGGCTCTCTTACAATTAGTTCACTTTACCTTACTACAACAACTACTATGCAACCTCTTAGTCAGATCAGTCAAATAGTTTGGAGAATAATTGGAATAACCACCTAGATGGACAGACACTCTAAAAGAAATATAATAGAGTTAAAAATATGTTTTTTTTGCCATCTAATGGTGTTTTCTGAGAAGTGCTGCAGTTAATATGTAATAGTTAGATTACTACAAAAAAACGGACTTTGAATTATATATATTGGAAAAGTGGTCTTCGCTCTGACGATGAATCGGCTTTCTCTCGGTGGACTTAGTTCAAGACTTTTGTCACAAGAGCGCCAATATTTTTAATTTCATCTTTTTCCTTTTGATGTGTGCAAAAAGAATAATATGCTTAAGAATTTATGTTATGACTGAACAGCGATCCATGATGTTTACAGACATGGGGTCGGCAGTGATTTGAAAGGACTTTAGTATCAGATCTGACATTTTCTACAGTAAGCTGTCAAATATAATTTAGACTTGGTGAGTACAGATTTCATAGATTAGTAATGCGTAATTTGTACGTGGCCTAGGTATAACTCGAAGGTATAGAAATTTTCTCTCTAGTCAGGCCAACAACGTTTTGCTTAAGTTAGAAAGTAAAAGGGGGAACATAATTTTAATTGTTCAAACCTTAGAGTCATGAGACATGATGTAAAATATGGCACAGCTGTTTGGCATATCACCGCATGAGAAATTAATTTTGACATCAGTAAATTTGCTCACACATTTTTTGGAAAAGATTTCTATAGGCTTTTTTGAAAGGCTTTTGAGACTGCGCCTAATTAAAAATATACGCGCGTGCAGTAAACTATTAAGATTTAACTAATACCTCACAAAAAGAAAACGTGTGTTTGCAATGTTTTTACTTTAGGAGTCCAAGCAGGATAAGATTAACGGGGAGAAATTCTAAAGTTGTTTTTTTAAAGGAACAAAATCTCCGACCGTACCATATTCATTAGTGCAAACACTGACGCAGACCGAAGGTACGGTCGAAAATTATGCATAAAAAATTCTAAATATATATTTTATTCCTACACGTCACCACAATGCAAAATTACGTTGACACACCGGTTCTCGTCAGATCACCGAAGTTAAGCAACAATGAGCCTGGCCACTACCAGATGGGTGATCATTTATGAAGACTAACCGTTGTAT
Source organism: Euprymna scolopes (assembly GCF_053919585.1). Classification (NCBI taxonomy): domain Eukaryota; kingdom Metazoa; phylum Mollusca; class Cephalopoda; order Sepiida; family Sepiolidae; genus Euprymna; species Euprymna scolopes. Next base: position 55,330,638 of record NC_136498.1, read on the forward strand.
GTACCGTGCCTAATCATTAGACATTTCCAGGTTGGTATCTGAAGGCGCATAATTACACTGGGAGAGATGCACACCTGGTTTAAATTAAGAGATACACCTAGGAGAAGGTAATTCTGATGACATCGGCAGCAGGACCGTTGTATGGTCATGGAGGAGATCAACGGTTCAATAGTGTAAAGAGTTACGTTATTCGATTGCAATTATGCGGATAATCGAAGGACAACGGATAGGTTCAAACAGGCAAGTCAGATGCCACTGCGCTGAAGGAAAGTAATGGCAACCCACTCTATGTATTCTGTCAAGTTCAACGCATGTGATATCTTCAAAGGAATCCGGCCAACAGTAGAGCGAAGCATATGGAGAAGACTAAATGTGATTTCATTTACAACATGAATATGCCACGTTACGAGAAGAAGATGTATCACAAAATAAATAAATAGAAAATATATAAGCATATACTCTTTTTGTATGAATTATTTATACTAACACACACACACACATATATATACACATCACACTGAATACTAGTCTATACAATATATAATTCGATACATATGTAAAATCGAGTGTCTTGTATGCGTCCATACTCGTGTATCTCCAGTACTTGATAAGCGTATGTGTAATGTAGATAATATAAAACGCATATAAAATGTGTATATAATGTGTTCAATCTCAATAGCGTATAATATTCTTTCTTGATGAAGCGAGTATATATACATATTCAATTACACTGTTCAAAAACGGAGCAATAGAGTTTAGATTCGGTTCTTTTACAACGAGACTATTAAACATCCTTGTTTTCTTGGCACACCAAGTAGAGTAGACACACCTTATGGTACAGTACAACGTCGGGGGACAGCATTCAAAATTAGTATCAAAATAGAGTCCAGTACAGGGTCCGGAAAAAACATCGTATTCCATATTGTAACCGGAAAAAAACGTATCCCAGGGGCACCGTATCACTGGGTTCTACAGTTTACTTCTTTTTCCTCGGTGGTTGTTCATTGTCGTGAAGTCTTGTAATCGAAAACACTTTCTTCCGAAGTAAACCTATAACAACAACGTATATTATTATATGGTTGTATTAGTTTTTATGGATAATCCTATTTCTCAGAGTCGGTAGCTATATCTCCACATTTTTTCGGTTGTGTCCATCAAAATATTTCCGTATACTCCCCCGTGTGTTCTCTCCGACTAGTTAGTTCGAACTCAATCTAACAAACTACGTGTATATCCGTCAGAAAAGCAGACTAAATCAGGTTTCCTTAAAGTACGCTAAATCGCTGTTTAGTTAACTAAACTAATTCCAATCTACTTTAAAAATTCTGAATTGATATGTTTATATTATTGCCTGAGATAAACTTCCTAACTACCCATTCCAAAACGGCAACAGATAGTTGTTACAGCATTGACTATTTACTTGCAATAACAAGTGCATCGCCGTGCCTTGCAATTTCCTCAGCGTAGCTCCGCACGCAAACATAATACTACAGACACATAATTTTGACGATTTGATTAATTCTATAATCATATTCCAAATAAAGACGTGTTTCCAGCCATTTCAAAACAGAGTTCATATTAATCCATGTTTTTTTTTGTACATTTTTGAACATCATTTTATAGGAAACCACCAGAAATACACATCGTTTACAATGCATTAAAAATACGTGTAAAACATTCCGTCAATATAAGAACAAAAATCCCAAAGTTAGGAGCAAATGCACGTCTATCTACAACAATAGTCTCTCTCTGTGCCCCAAAATGAATAAAAATTGCGTGAGCAGTATTTTTCCTAGAATTATCCGTCTATGAAACTCAATACCATTGGACTGCTTCCCGGCTGGTTATAGCATGGCTATTTTTAAATCTAATATGCATATGTTTCTATTGAGCCCTCCTCTTATATAATTTAGCCATTCTCAAGTCCCATCGTTACTGATTATATCGGGTCACTATGTACATAACATTGAACTTACTAATTTAATGTAGCGTGGTCTTTCCATATAAACACGGACCCACAGGTTGCATGCAGAGGTAGTTGCAAAGGAAAAGGAGGAATTTAGTTCAATTCAGTTTTGTCAGTTGGTTTTAATAAAAGGCATTCATTAACGGTACTTTCCAACAACGAATGCTATCATATTTTAAATCTTTTAGTTCGCCATGTGGGTAGCAAACCCTGCAGTCTCGACACGTGCTAAATTATAGCGGACGCTGTCACGTGCCAAACGTCCATTTAACGCCTGCACGAGCTTTTTCAATCCTTACCACATGGTGCCTTTATTTTTTCTGCTTTTCTTTGCATTTTCTTCTTTCGCTGTGGTGTCGATTTGGTCATTTGCATATGTGTCATGCGGCTGCTGCTGCCAAATACGCGTCGGCGGCTCTATTACAGTAAATGCCATTTTTTTCTAATAACGACTAACTATATAATTAATTAAATACCACAATGAATATTATCTAAACACAAGAAAGGAAACTTCTAAATTACTCTTATTCAACTAAGGTAGACGTTGATTGAAAATATAGGTGCAATATGAAAAAGTCATTTATATATGAATAAATATTTCTTGTAAATTATATTTAGAAATTAACTAATTATCAACATAGTGCCACACACATATCATTCTTAGAATTCGATGGAAGCTAAAAGTTCATCAAGAACAAAACATTAGTGAACAGTATTTATCTTACTACAGGTGTTATCTAGTTAAACAAAACGAGCGAATGTTATAGTTTGCTTAATTACAAATATTGATTTATGCCGAATTGATGATTGAATATAGTTTTATGTGTACTCATTTTCGTTTTAAATACTCATCCCTAATTTACCCCTAGTACTATGCATCGAACGGACAACTTAATTCGCTAAACCGTATCAGGGCACAGGTTCATAGACAATTTTAGCCAGGCCACTTCAGTTGTTTCCTGAAAAACTTCCGAAGTAAATATTTCATTACAGTAACAAATCCCTATTAATGATTTTTTAATCTTTAACGAATAGATACGCTAATATTTTGTCCCGTTGCACCTCATAACAAAAGTATCTTTAAGATTTTAGACAGATCTGCTCAATAGTTTCCGAGTACGCTTCTAAAGTATATGTAATACTAGGCTGGTTGGCTGGGTGGTTTGAGGTATTTGTTAAGGAAAAAAAACACAAGAACAAAGTAGTAGTAGACAGGCGGGTTCGAACACGTACCGCGAAGGAGGAAAAGAACGTGAAAAAACGTGATGTCTTTGCTGTTGCGTCCATCGCCAAATCAAAAGTGACGTAAGTTTAAATTAAGCTAGTCAATCGGAAAGAGGGGATTAATTTCGAAAATATCGGCGAAAAAAGCGACCCCATCCCTGTAGAAAAGTGCCCATGTAAACAGACAAACAGAGAAAAATAAAATATTGATAATAAGTCTTCAGAATACATTAGCATTACACCTGTAAACAGGTTGTATAACATTTTATAGTGCATAATAGAACACAACGCTTAATGTGTGTAATTAATAATAAACTCGATATGAGAGCAATTGAAGCGCACGTTCCCACACGGACGTTCAATTGCAAACTTCCCTCTACAATGGCTCACGTCTGATTGTGCCGCTACCATTGCTGAATGGCAGTATGCATTTTATATATTTATTAAACACAAGTCTAAAAAAATAAACTTTTGAATAAGCTATATATATATATATATATATATATATATATATATATATATATATATATATATAAAGGAGAAGTATCCGCGACCAAGTGCAAGTATTCACAATCACAAAAAACTTATTGGGTCGCAGAAATTAGGGTCTCTCGATTTCTGGAAAGTTTATAACAGCGTAGTAAATAATAGTCAACAAAAAATCCCCTTACTATTCAACTATTTGCACATTGTCTACACGGCAAATTAAAAGGAAACCCTGTTTGGCGGAGGGTTTGTCTAAAACTGCACTTTAGACCTAAGTATTCACCTCCTCCTAAATTATAATCTGAAAATCACGCCTTCTCTTGTTCGTGATGCCAAAAAATAAAACTTGACACCTCGAAACCATGTGTGTCCGATCTTATCCCTGAGATACTATCAAAACATACTCCTCTGAAGTCCGAAGGTACTAGACATACTCTTGAACAAATGCCTTATAGAATTTTGCTTTACAGACTGGTGGAAAGTTTCTTCAGTAGCAGTGTTCAAAATTATTGCGAGAGAACTGACACACTAGCTTATCGCCCGATTAGCGTCCTCCATCTCTACACCAAAGTCTTTGAGTTCTTAATCAACCAAGCACTAATTTGCTCCCTCATAGATAATAAACTTCTGTTTGACTCACAGTATTAATTAAGACAAGCATATTCTAATGCGTATATCATAACTATATTCTCCGAACGTATATATCACCCCCTGGAAAAGGCACGGAAAGCTAGGTCAGTAGACCTTGATACATGTAAGACTTTTACACGATAGTCTTCTCATCAAAATTAAATCATATGGTATTACTGGACACAGCAGAATTGTCTTGGAACTGGATGGTAACATGCAATCTCGTTAATATTAAACTTATTTTTTTCATAATTACAAAAGACAAACACCGAGTGGCATGGCTAATGATACACTACCTGAAAGTACTTACTCCAAGCTCCTAGGCTTAACATTCACAAACAACACGGATTAGAATAAATACATTCAAATAATCGTGCAAGCTACTGCAAGGAAGTAGCCTTCTTCTACCATGCTTGGAAGTTACTCACACCCGAGATTATCCTGTATTTCCACAAGGCCACTATTCGACCATGCATGAAATAGTGTTGTCACATATGGGCTTGTGAATCTACCACCAGTCTCTATTTCCTCGATAGAATTCAAACGAGATTCGCCAATTGTATAGGTATCGCACTGAAATGTGCCATCCTTGTGCCTATTTTATTACAACTTTAAGTATAAGTGTTCGGAGAAACTCCACGCACTAATAAATACCCCGGACACAGCAGAATAGCAGGAACATCTCATCCTTACACTGTAGATATCTCTAGATGCCGTAAAACCCTCTACTCAAATAACTTGTTTAGTCATCCATATACAGTGCTGTTTCGTTGTATCGCAACTCATTAATGTGGCTAGACATCACCTTTCTCCAGCCGTAATTAGAATCTACAACCATCGAGCTGCTAGACTTTGAAATTTACTCTCAGATCCCTATTTATCTAACTGTACTGTCATGTAGAATTTCAAGTGTAAGGTGAAAAGACATCTTACTGCCCACCTCTCTACATAGTATTCTGGCGAATTTTGTTCTATTGGTAGCGCCTTATGGTTTAGTGAACTGTACCTTGTTTAATATTAAAAAAGAAAACAATAGGAAACAAAATCGACGAACTGGGAGAATAATTGCTAACATGCATCGTTATATACAAATAAATATACTGCATTACATAAACTTATACATATAAGTTCAATGATGTATTATCTGTCCAGGTTCTTGTAAACTTTCTCGGAAGTTAATCAAGCAAATCTGTCAAGTGAATCGTTTAAACCATTCCATTACTTGCATCAGTATGATATGCTTCGAGGCCATATTTGCCAGCGCCTGCATTTGATATATAAAATACATTACGTTGAGACGGAAATTGATCTATCTACTGTACGCATCCACTGATATATTATTGTTCGAGACATACTCCACCTGCCCGAAACGACATGCATTACTATAATTCAGCTTTTCTGAGAAAGAATGGGGCTCAATTTAGTCTATAGTCTATTTGACTAAGGTAAAAACGAAAATGTATCATCGGTAATTTGTATTTGAATCTGCCAATAAATTCATAAGGAAGGGGTTTCCTATTTTTATTTTATATGACAAACTAGTTGGATACCCGTCGGTGACCGGCCGTACAATGCGATTAAATCCCGATGTTTTTATTTCTGCAGATTGCGTACACATTATTATAGTATCAATCCTCTGTTGAATATTATATATTACGAGGAATAATTTGACAGGTGAACTTATTTGTAAAAAAAAAAAAATAAAAAAAATCATAATGACAATGTCGTTCATAAAATACCGTCACTCTTTGTTTACAATATCACGTCAGCTGATATATAGGATTGACGATCTTAAAAATCGTATTTTTCTCTTATAGATTAAACTGACTTTTTACAGGGGAATATTTTACGTTAGAAACAGACAGGGTTACACCGCTGTAACGTAAAATAGTTACCTGTAGAATTCTGTTTTATCAATATATAAAGCAATAACATACTGGATTTTCAATAGCCTTCACCAATTTAAAATGCGCATATAAAACAATTCTGCAAACTTTTTGAGGTTCCCCGCATATATATATATATATATATATATATATATATATATATATATATATATATATATATATATATATATATACTCCTAGAAATTAGTTTTTCTTTGTGTGTGTTGATATTCATATTAAAACCCTTCTTTTCTATTTGTTTAAAAAGAAAATACAATTTTCTCATGTATGGGTCATGGAATTGAATTCATCTGCAAAAGATCTAGCCAATTTGCATATTCTTTTAAACATTCATTTTAATTAATTGCCTATTAGTTTGTTCCGGTTTTCTAATGAGGTGATAATCTACAGTTAACTATTACGTGTAATTATATTCATGGAGATATTCTACATGCTTTGTACTTGCATAATATTTGCATAAAATCTATACAGTAAAGAAAAATGTGTTTCCATATATTTTAGTGTATACGTATATAGTTTTGTTTAATCTATTAGTCTATATCTATCTATACATCTATAAAAGTGAACATGTATGTGTGTCTGTGTGTCTGTCTGTGTATTGTTGTGTCTCCGTGTCTATCTGGCTGTGTACATTTCCCTACGCAATAACTCTGTAAATTTTAAGTCTACAGACCTGAAATCGGATATAAAGAGAAATAAGATTTCTGAAAATCGATAGGGTCGGTATTCGGCCAGAAATTTGGCGATTAAGGGGTCAAAGTTAAACGATTTGACCTTTGAGAATCTACAATATTCTTCCGACAATTTTGGGTTTAAACACTTGGCATTTTGGTTATAGATTTCTTGGACATGGAATCCTAATATTCAAGACCACTCAACTTCGGTTAGTTTTCTTTCTTTAGGCATAATACCACCTTTACACAGTGATTGTTAATCTCTAATTGAACTGAAAACATGAGAATATCCATAAATCAAACAATTTAAACCCTGTGCCTTATAATCTTCATCATGTGTAAAAAGCCTACTTCAATAAAAAATTTTAAATAAAATTTTTGGAATGTACCTTTTTGTTTCCATAAGTTTTTAGATAGTAGTATTTGTAACCCTAATCGGAAGAGTTTAAAATCTATTCTTTAAAAACGCTTACTTTTTAAAGGTTTTAATTTTTGTTTCAACAGTATATATATATATATATATATATATATATATATATATATATATATATATATATATGTATATATGTATATTATATATGTATATATATATGTGTATATATATGCCTATATATGTGTGTATATATATGCATATATATGTGTGTATATATATGCATATATATATGCATACATATATACATACATATATATATATATGCATACATATATACATACATATATATGCATACATATATACATACATATATACATACATATATATATGAATACATATATACATACATATATACATACATATATACATACATACATATATATATACATATATATATATATATATATATATATATATATATATATATATATATATATATATATATATATATGGAGGGGAGAGGACTCATGTAAGCCGTGGTGAAGGCAACCTTTCTAGGAGAATCAACTCTCTGATGTAAAAAAAACACATAAAGCGGGAGACCAGTACCAGCATTAAGCGTGTCTGCAGTTTAACTTGTTGTTGGCTATCTTGCTCTTGCTTGTTATTGAAGTTCAACATTTTGAACCGAGAGAGAGACTTGGCTATCGTACAAAGCTAAGACGCTGTAACATCATCTTTGTATAGTTACTCCCTCAGGCATTTGTCTATAAAAGAAGTCCTGAAAAGTTGTGATGCGTGGAGGCTTGAAAAGCTGGACGCATGTAATAATAGATCTCAATGACCATCTTCAGTGTCATGCCTGCTTGAGCGTGTGAATTCTCTTGTCAGAATAAAAAAAAAGTATTTTTTGGGCTCATGGACTCATGTCTGACGGGAATGACCCTCGTATGACAATCATCAGCATATATATTATATATATATATGTGTGTGTGTGTGTGTGTGTGTGTGTGTGTGTGTGTGTTTGTGTGTGTAGTCCAAATCTCTGGCCTTGATCACGAGGATACTTAAAGTTGCTGCTATGATTTCAAATGATTTGAAATAACAGAAAGTGGAAACTAGATTCCAAACATTTCTCATATGTTATATCGTTCCTCTTTTGGCAATAGGGTATGATTATAAATATCTCCTGTGTTGAATAATCCGTGTACTCGGTGAAATTCTCTTCATGTAGAAAAATTACAGAGGGGAGATATAACATATGAGAATACATTTAAGCAAGTGTTAGTTTTCCCTCCATCAAAGCGAGAGGTGTTGGGGAACATCAGATATTTTGTAATTCGTATGCAAATCTCGGAAGACAAATTGTTATGATGTAGTACCTTATCACTCACAAAAATCATGTAAGAAAAACATTCTAGGTTTTCAAGGGTGCTGAAAACAAATAAACAAACAAAAAGTACAGTTAAAATTCCAGACAACTAATTTGTAAGATATGAAGAATTTTCATTAAAAATTCGGTATGCCCTTTCTATATTAATTTTACGTAAAATGACTACCCAGTTTATAGACACCTTTTTCGATAGGAGAGGTCGGCTATTATTTTTTAGAAGTGGTGTTTATTTGGTAATTGTGGCTTGGTAGAACAAAATAAAACCTACCTTAATTTGTTTTCAATAGGTTTTCGGGTGTGCTGCAAACGAGTATCGCATTTAAATTTTCACCAAATAAGCATTTTTGCAGGTATTTAACCAATGCAATTCTTTATGTTATAAGTGATGGTTATTGTTGTACACGCAATCGCACATGTTTTTGTGTTCTACCGTTAAAAAATTAATACACCCCCCCAAAAAAAAATTTGGCCATAAAATTGGTACTTATTTTACATTAAATTTATAGAGAAAAGTCAAATCCCACTTTTTATAAAATAATGTGCGATCTTTAGAGCAAATTACACATTTACCATTACACAAGTCAGGTCAATACCTTTATAACGATCATTAATTTGCTAAATTCTAATTAACAGTCACCGAGATTCTGAACTTATAAAAATGTATGAAAAGCAGATATATCTATATATTGATATTTCTATTCTGGTCGCCAAATTTATTATTAAGATGCTCATATCTTTGGTTTTATTGGACATAACTACACGAAATTTGCAGGCATTTGGAAAAGTATAATACAATTTCATGCGTAAAATTTCATGATAATTGGTAAAAAAGAACCTTCAATTTAAAACCAATAAAATATGCTCAAATTTGCCTACATTTTATGTATAGTATCATAGCCAGCAAGCTTCAGTTTAGTTGCTTAAGTTTTTCTCTCTACATTTGCATATTTGCTACTTCGGTTGTCTCCCCTTTTATTTGTATTTATAGAGTCCTGGCAGGCAGCTTTGGTTTCGCTGCTTCGGTGTCAAGGCAACTAATATATACCCATATATAGTCTCTTTATCATACAAACATTATTGGTAACATATGTGCATACATGTTCCAGTGGAATGCCAATTCAAAGGGGCAACTTCATCAAACAAAAACCGGAGCGATATTGAAACAAGATTGGGATTCCACTGAATCATGTATGCACATATGTAACTAATAATATTAGTACAATAAACATACTACAAACTAGCTTTTTCCTCAATGAAGCACTTTAATACTCTCCTGAGTTTCATTGGATTTACATCTAAGAGACCAATCTATACAATCATTACGCACACACACACACCCACACACATACACACACAGAGAGACACACCCTATGTAATACGCATCAGGTTTACTTGAAAGCAAAATCACATCGTAGTCGGTAAAGATAAGCGCATTGTCTCTCAGCGGCTGTATTTTGAAATGCCGGTGAATTTTAATTTGCTCTATCTAATATCTTGACCAAGTTTATTTAGCTGGGATTGCCTTATATAAAAATATGACCTCCCAAAAATTTTCTGTAAGACTAGAAACAGAAAGATTCATTAACCTGGAATGAAATTCATTTCATTATTTTGATATCTGTCTATAGGTATATATATATATATATATATATATATATATATATATATATATATATATATATATATATATATATATATATATGTATATATATATAATGAATGGCAAAAGTCTATATTCCAATGTTCATGATGTTGACTATCTGACAATTTATTTCTTTAAAATCAGTTGACATTTACAATTCTTTACAGCATCTGTTTCGTAGCACTTAAACATTCACTTAATTAGTATATCAATCAGTGAATGCATTTTACCCCAACTCATCAGAATGAATAACAACAACCAATCCATCAAAAAAGGGTAAGGTGCATTTTGAAATGATGATAACTCCGAAAATCGGAAGAGAAGCTGTGAATATCTTATAATGTTACATTGCACCGTTTTGAATTTAAAAATGAAGTAACTAACAGATTCTATTAATTTAGCCAGAAATGTTCTATTTAATAGTAATTAAGTATATTATTAATAAATTATCCATATTTACTAAAAAAAAACATCAATAATTAAAGTCTATTACACATGTTTGCGAATACAAAACTAAAACGAAAAGTGCTTTTTTTTTTCAATTTCCGGTTATATTAAATTATTTATTAATTTGAATTTAAAACTTTGCATCACTAAGCTCTCTTAACTGTTAAAATAAAATGCATTACTACATAAATGATAATCCTAAGTATTACTTAATTCTTTACCTATAATTTTATTTAGTTTAAATTTATAAGATCGCTGTTATAATGCATTACCATATTACCATATATACCTTAAGCGAAGGAAGCTTAAACATTTGGAACATAGACTTTTGTCATTCATTCATTATATTGCTCTGTAATTACATTGATCTTCTTAAATAAGGATTAATATATATTATAAGGAAATAAAGTATAGTTCCACAGAAATATATATATATATATATATATATATATATATATATATATATATATTCGAGGAAGTTAAATGTATTATATAATTGTATTTAATTAACACTCGTTTCGAATTTGTAAAACTGAAAAGTTTTTAAAACTTTTAGCATAAAAAATTCATTTCGCAAAAGGCTTATACTCACACATATATAATGCAAAACAACTAAAAAAAAAGAATGTGTTTATTCGTCGTCAGAGTAACATGCCGAAACATGTGAAATCGACACATGCAGCTAATTAAAAGTTGCAAAATAACGACTAACCTCACATGCAAACCTTTTTTATTAATTACTTTATCCTCAATTAATGTCCGGTTTCTTGTCTGTTCGGCAAGCAAACATACACGGCTTGGACGGTGATTAGTTTATTACTAATTTACAATCAATAAAATAGACTATCATGGTTCTCTCGAAGATTCATTCAAGCACCGTTGCTAAATACAATTTCTAATCCTACAATTTCTTACCTTATTCGTCTGAAACAACGCTTATCTCAACTTAGGGGTTACTTTTTGGAACAGGGGCATTGTGTATGGAGCTGCGCAGAGGGAGAGAGAGAGGGAGAGAGAGAGGAAGAGAGAAAGAGAGAGATCTGTTTACATCACATTTAAATTTCTGTATGATATTACAATCTAGAAAGCTAAGGAATTCCAAATGTTAGCAATTCGAGGGTAAACAAGCTATTAGAGTGGAACGTTTTCCGATATCTAAAGATATATCGAATAAAGGGTGGGATTTTGTTAGTCGATTATTTACGTTGAGAGCCAGAAGTGCTATCCGCTTGTTAGAGTACATTTATTAAAGTAGGGATGCAATATGGTGGCAATGAGACAAGGATTATATCTTGTTTGGTAATGCCAAACATATAAGGTTGCGGACACTTTTATGGACCTTTTCTAAGAGGCGGAAACTAGTGATAGGTACACCCAATCTCTATACTTTAACTTCATAAAGCTACCGAATCGCAATCCTTTAATTACCACTTAGTTAACTCTTAGTTAAACGGTTAAACTGTAATGTCGCGACACATTCGTACGTACAGACAGTTATGTTTCATATATGTTCATAATCGATTTTTCCGGTTTTACTAAAGAGGCCTTATATCTACAGTGCTAAAACCAATTTAGATTAATGGTTACTTAGATGGACGAACTGATACTTGCAGTTATGTATTATATTCCAAGAGGTGCAGTATGCATAATTGAACAAACAACTATTTAATGGCGTTTTGACAAACAAAACTATTAATAACGATGATAATGTATTGAAAACGTCATGTATGTATTAGTGTTGGGACGATTTATCAGTATCGGGAATTTGATTAGGTATCGCTATCAGAATTAGAAAAAAGTGTGTCTATTTTCCGATGCACAAAACGATTCCTTTCATTATCTTTTTTTAAATTTTATTTCATATAAAATAAAATGTTTCACTTCTGGTAGTAATAATAAAAGAATAAATATTTTCCTATTATAAACTGCCACTAAAGCTAAAAGCTATAGATAAATCCACAAGTGCGCGTTAACGTTTGGGAAAATATATGACCAATGAACATCTGTTTTACTGTAATTGGAGAAAAATAACAATAATATCGTTACATAATATATATATATATATATATATATATATATATATTAAAATGATATCGTTACATATATATATATATATATATATATATATATATATATATATATATATATATATATATATATATATATATATATACTAAAATTTGGCCTGGTATCCAAGGATCTTTATTGTTATAAAAAGTTTTACCTTAGTTAAATTTAACGCGAGATAGCAGAAACCTATTCTTGTGAAGACATCCCTGTATAGCGTCTAGCCTGGTAAAAGGTGTAACTAAAACAGATCAAACAATAATAAGAATATATATATATATATATATATATACATATATATATATATATATATATATATATATATATATAAAATAAAAATACCAGCGATGCTTGACGTTATGTTGTTTTTAAAAAAGAAAAAAACCGAATGAATTTATAAAATAATCAACGTTTCGTCCCTATTGCAGAGGACATCTTCAGGATATTAAAAGGAAAAATGCAAAAATAAAATCAACATAGACCATACGAAAATGAAAAGAAAACAGTGTTAGGATCCGACCAATATCGCGAAGGAAAACATGTGTGTGTGTATGGCAAGGTTGGGTTGTTCAATGTCTATATATACACTTTTAAAAATGCGTTAAAGTAATATGTACACTTTTATATATATATATATATATATATATATATATATATATATATATATATGTGTGTGTGTGTGTATGTATATGTATAGGTAGATGCTATACAGGGGTGTCTTCACAGGAATAGGTTTCTGCTTTCATGTCTTTAATGTAACTGCAGTAAAACTTTTCATAACAATAAAGATCCTTGAATACGAGGCCAAAATTTAATGAAGAGTTAAATGGCTTGGAATGATTTAGTCTAAACCAAGGAGGCACATCTAGTAAGCAAATATTGTTTATAGTATTCTTAACTGGAGAATAAATATAGATAAAGTATAAGCTCAACAAAGATTAGAAACATTGTTCCATAACCGCGAGCACATTTTAGTATTTAGTTGTAGAAGTATTGATGATCAAATAAGTGACACCGCTTTCAGATCAATAAAACAACTTAACAATAAACTAACAATTATTAAAAAATTAAATTAGCAATTAGTGGATTGGAAATTAATTTATATTGTTCTCTGACTACTAAAGAATGTAGAATCCCTGCCGGTTGATTTACTCTTGTTCGAAATGTTTTACCCAAAAATGCAAGGGTAAACACCTTTTTTCGGAGTGAAAAACATTTGTAGCTATTGGCCGGTTTTGTTGTCAGAATAAGTATTATGAGGATATATATTATTTTATTTAGGTATCCAAGAATACAATAGACGAAATGTAATTTTGGTTTTGGAGCCATGAGTAACCCCAGCAATTATGAATGGATGGCAAATGTAGGTTAAACCCATGGGTATATAGTCAACTTAAATATTAAAAATATATTTTAAATTCTTAATTTGTTAAATAAGCTACCATAGCCTTTACTGTATCTGTTTAATTAAATTAATTAATTAATCATAGACGCTTTTTAGTATTTACTAGGCTTAAAACATCAAACGTCCCTAGCTGTCTCCCTTTAACTGTTATAATTAATGACGACTTGTTTTCCACATAATCTTTCAACTAATTTATTGAAAATCTATGACGTGATGGATTATCTCCCTTCGTAGTTTTCCCAACTATCGAGAATCACAATGGATTAGAACGAGAGAGAATAATAAATTATTTAATAATAATTTTAAAAAAATAGAATAGGCCCCCATACTTGGAATGTTGTATGAGGATTAATAAATATAAGGTAATGTCATTCTTTATTTCCTTATTGAATAAAATATCACCTAAAACTGGTCTTAATATAATCGATATTTTGTAAACATTGAAGCCACCATTGGTCGGATAGGAAACTAAAATAACCGTAACGTTATAGCTAGGTTGTTCTGGCAATATTATAAATATAATCATAAAATTCAAAACAAATTGTTTAAGAATTAATTATGTGAAATAAAGAAATATATAGATCTAAGTCAGGAATTCTATGAATAGTATTATTAAAAGATATTAAATGGCTACAGTTTTTTTTGTGGCAACTTCTTATGATAGGTTGTAAATAGGGATAGGAAAATTAGGTGATATATCCCCTTTAAATATGCTCTTGACAAAGGATGCGTTCAGGATAAATGTTTTCGCATGCTTCATTTCCTTTAAAAAAATATTCTTTAAATAATGTTCTATTTTTTAGTGTATTTTTTTATTCAAGAAATCTGATGAAACGCTGGTTATGGAAAGATTTACAAACGACATAATGCTTGAAATTGTCCAACCGGTATTGAAACAATGTAACTTACAATGAAATGCACTTTTTGTTGCTACCAATTCTTTTTTGAAGTCTTGGTTTTGTTAATACATTACATAAATGTTCAATTATAAATATGATAATTTTGTAGCTTACTTTGTAAGACATATCTTTTGGCTTAAAATTCATTGGCATATGAAAATTGTACTGAATTATACGAATCCAGTACAATTCAGTATATTACAAACAAGTATATATATATATATATATATATATATATATATATATATATATATATATATATATATATATATATATAGCAAAACTGGTTATTAGTAAAAACTTGAAGAATATGCTCAATACTATTGCAGAGCAAATACATATTTTTATTACCGTTTTATGGGTTTTATTTACACATGTTTCTCTTACCGGATCATATCCATAATCCAGTAACTTCTACGAAGTTGCTGGATCGTTGATACGATCCGGTAACAGAAACATGTGTAACTAAAACAGAGGAAACAGTAATAATATATATATGCATATATATCTATGTATATATATATATATACATAGATATATATATATGTATACGTTATCTGCATTTTTAGAAAATGCATAGAATTTGTTGATATCTTTGTATATTGACTATAAAACTATAAAACAATTCTGATAAATTATTGAATATGAATCGTATATGAGAAACCGTAAAAATAAGATTAAAATAAAAAGAAAAGAGTCAAGGACCGTAGTTAAGTTTGGTTATTAAAAATATTCTCTCTCACTCTCTATTTCACACACACAATATATATATATACATATATATATATATGTATATATATATATATATATATATATATATATATATATATATATAATGTACAGCCAAAGAGAGAGAGAGAGAGAGAGAGAGAGAGAGAGAGGGGCAAAGGTTGAGGTACATTTACAAGACACGTATTCTATTGATTTCCGGATATTTATTTTTCTAAACACACATTAATAATCTTCGGTACCATTATAGATATATTTTTTATCACCTAATAACAATAGTATTCGTATGGCAATGTCGCAATCTTGTTTCATGCACTCATAAAAAAAGGGGGAAACTTCGAAATAAAAACTCTATAATAATGCAATAAACAAAAACAAACAAGAAACAAACAACTCATTTTAAATTCATCTTCATTGAGAGGTTAAGAGAAACAGAGAGAAATGTTTAGAGATTAAGAAATTGCTAGCAAAAAAGGACACAATACACAATTAAGAGGAAAAATCATAAAAATATTCACAAAAAATCTGGTACAATAGTTAATAATTAATTTGGAAATAATACGTATATAAGATATCAACTGGGGTGTAATTATATATATATGTGTGTGCGTGTTTGCATATATATATATATATATATATATATATATATATATATATATATATATATATGTGTGTGTGGGTGTGTGTGTGTGTATGTTTGCGCGAGTGTGTGTGTATTGATTACCTTTATTGCATCTATAATATATCTGTTTTTGTATTACATTATTTTTATAGATCTTATAAAACCACAGGATTGCATTACATATGGAATGCAACTATTTCTTTCCTCCCAATGTTTACGTAGATTGACACAAATAAAAACAAATCTGGAGAGCGTTTTAATCCCTGCATTTTCCTGATAAAAATGTTGTCATCAATCGAAATATCGAATTAAATTTAAATAAATAAATATGTTTATTTATTGAAAGAAAATCTGCACTTGTTTGGCTCTAAACCGTTGATTTTTTTAAATATATATATATATATATATGTATATATATATATATATATATATATATATATATATATATATATATATATATATACTAGCGGGATCTGTCGAATTTCTACACAGGACTCATTCATCTGTAATATGTTGGTATTCGCATTCTGTATATGTTCAGCGTAAATGGGGACTCTCTAGTATTATTGTAGCTCTTATGTTGAAACTGCAAAATTATTTATCTTAGCTAGCATGGACGCCCTGCGTAGCCCGATTATAAAGTATCTGATATTTTTATTCTTGCAGATTTCGTATATACTATTATAGAGTTATGTTCAATCAATATTTTATATTATAAAGTTGCCATTATATAAATATGATTAAACTATATATCATTTCTTTTTGATAGGTTCATAAGTGCCGTGGTTGATTGGTAGAAATCAGAAGCTCACAGTAATAATGCCGAAGTTCCTCAAGGGTCAATTCTGCGCCCAACTCTCTTCCTGATCTACATTAATGATTTTCCAAACCACATTATTATATTATTCGTATGCATATATGCTGATGACACTCCCATCTATGGTAGCACATCTAAGACTGTAAGCAACAACGTTCTCTCCGATTCTCTCCCCTTGATCTTGGGCACGTGGTACAATAGGTGGAAATGTGGTTGGTTATTCTTAATGCATCTAAAACCGAGCTTTATCTTTACATCACCAACGCTCTGATACCCATCTTACATCAACTGGGAGAAATGCTGCTCTTCTTGAAGAGGCCCCATGTTTTGACAAGCTTTTGTTTTTTTTACATAGGGGTCACCAATTATCGAGGTCCAGGAGCCTCTCGGGGATAAGGGTTATTGTGTTTACAGTAATCATTGGGATAGTATCGTAGTAATAGTTAGTATTGGCGATTGGATGAGGTGTCATTACTTAATGGGGGAGGTTCATCAGGAATTTTTTTGTGTTGGACTTGACACATCCAAGTTGAATTCGGGGTGGAAACTGGCAAGCAGCAAAGAGTTCCACAGCCGTGCAGTTCTAAGAAAGAAGCTTTGTTCATGGAATATACGTTTTGATTTAGGCACGTATAAAGACTGGGACAATTAATGACAGTGGTTTCAGCTAGTCGGGTGTTTTTCGTGAAAGATTGACGGGGAAATTAGAGAATGGAGCTTAGACGATCACTTGCCATGGAAATAACGATAAAACAGAGACAGGCTCGCAACGTCACTTCTGTGGGAGAGAGGTTGCAGGGAAAAAAAGGGCATCCCCCACCAAGCCACGAAATCTAGTTTGTACTATGTCAAGGCAGGATAGACTGTTTTTAGCAGCTCCTGACCAGATGTGGAAAGCGGTACTCCATCCTTGGACGTAATCGGCCCCCACACAGATATAGAATTGCATCATTAGTGGGATATCTTCTGAAGCGGTAGACCTTTACTCCTGATCTGAAATTGAACACTTTCATCAAATCCGTTGCTAAGGCCGGTGTAAAAATAGTGGGATCCTTCTATCGATCCAGAAGATATATCACTGCTGGTGCAATTATCTATCTATATAAGAGCCAGGCATTTCCAAGGATAGAGTAGTGTTGCCATATCTTGCCAGCTGTTAGAAAGGACTTGCCCTGCCTTGATAAAGTTCAAAATAGACTCCGAAGGCTCGTAAGAAATGTCCTTTTCTCTTCGCTGCAACATTTTTGTCACAGAAGAGATGTTGCGATTTTTCTTTGCTTTATCGCTATTTTCATGGCAAGTGCTCGACTGAGCTTCAATCTATGGTCCCTCTCGCAAAACTTTCACAAGAAACACTCGTCTAGCTTAAAACACTATCAGTAATTTCCCCACTTTTTATCTGTGCCTAAACTTAAACATAGATTCCATGAACAAAGCTTCTTTCTTAGAATTGCCCGTTTGTGGAACTGTCTTCAGTTTTTCTGCTTTGCAGCTGACTACAATATGGTTGTCTTGAAGTACAGTGTAAACAATTTTTGATGAGCCGTTCAAATTTAGTTTACAAATTTATCGAATTTTCATTATCGATTATTATATTGGCAATTGACTACCGTACACTCTAAACCCTTATCCTCGAGAGGCCTCTGGGTCTTGATAAATGGTGCCGCACATGTAAAAAATGATTTTGGCACACTTGCTTTAATATATATATATATATATATATATATATATATATATATATATATATATATATATATATATATATAACTTCAGTTCCTACAGCTATAATCGAAACCGAAACCACGACTTATGGAGAATTCTTTTTAAAATTATTTATTACAAGATATGGAATTCCATAACAATTAAGCGACAGTAACTCAGATGTAAGTTTAACGCACACATTAAACAACCCGCACTCTATCCTATTAATATATAGGTAAATAATGTAATAAAATGGAAAATATATTCCACAAGTCGTCATTATAGGATAATAAGTAAACAATTCATGTGCACAATTTTTACACTCATCATTTACAGTTTCTACTAAACCGTATTTCTAGCATACAACATTATATTTTTACTTGCTCAATATTTTTTGTTTTCTCGTGGGCGTACTCTTGCTGGCAGATTAGTAGAGCCTTTCTACCTGATGCACTTCACACCTCCTCCGTTACCCAAGTTCACGGCTTACTTTTTCCCAAGTTAACCTTTTTCGCATGTAGCTAAATTAACATTTGACTTCTTTACATATTGATAGTCAATAAATACGCCATTACTCTTGAAGATTCATTATCAAATGTTCCCTTTCATTCTACCTGGTTTGATGGAACACCAGACTAGAACGAATCTAATAGTTCACAATACGAGGAGCCTCCAATACTTTTCCAGACCTTTTGCACGGGCATTCAAACTCGCCGTAGACTCTTGAACATTCAGTATGCTATTGCAATACATCTTTAGAGATGGCTGACCAATTTTTATGATTTCAGGTTCAAATGAACAGCATGAATTCGAATGCACTCTACTAAGCCTGATTGTCGCAGTTGGTGAATTTCCCTAATGCAATCTAGACGTGAGGGCATTTTAGAAGAACGGTATGCAATAAAATTATGTTTTAACTTTAATAATCTGCTACAGAAACGTATGGGATGCTTCAGATTGCTTTTGCAGCATCTTACATGAACCGAGCATCACTTTTTGAGTGGCATAAGATATTGAATGAAAGCAGGTAGACTGCGAGGGACGGTGAAAGAGGTGAGAGAAGTAAGGACGTCAGAACACTCCAGTTGATTGGTCAAATAAATAATTTCATGAATTAGGACTGCTGTGTGTGTTTCAGAGACAATGTTTACAGTTTCATGTTAGTGAGGTAACTGTACACACAATTATTCACGAAGAACTGAAGATACGGAAGATTTGAGTGAAGTTTGCTTGTCACCGACTATTCGTTCAAAATTGGCATCAAGACAATAACCCTCTGTATAGGCCAGATCTTGCCCCCTTTGTCTTTTGATTATTCCATGAGTTCAAGGAAAACATAAGAGGCTGTCGCTATGAGACAACTGACGAAATGAAAACGGATGTGATTAGAGTCATAGATACGCCTACACGAGAAGACTTTCATGGGGCTTTCCAAAGTTTGTTCGAATCGTACAAGTGCATTGACGCCAGAGGAGATTAATTTGAAGGGCACTACAATTGCATTTGTGTATTATCAATAAAAGTGCCCACACGAAAAAAGTATGGAAACTTATTGACGGCACCTGGTACATACACCTATCTATTTTTCGGCATAGGATTTCGTAAAAAAAACGAACAGAGTATCTTGCAGTAATATGAACGGCTCCGTTTACAAATAACACGCACACACTGTATGTTATGTTTACATATCGTGATATTAAACAAAGTATACGGCATTTCCCTACCAACAATCGCACAGTAGATCGCAAACAAGTTCTCAAATTTAATTATAGGCCGTTAACGAATGTCAATTGGAATTTAGGTATTTTCTATTATTTTTACGTGTTCTGCAGAATGCAGACCGTGATGAATTTTCTTACGACTTTCCGATATGGTTTGCGTATTATATAGCTAGAAAATGCTCACAGAATAGTTACAGAACGTGCATACTTTACACGTCAAAAATGTGTTTCTGAATGACAAAGTTATTATTTCACAATAGTATGTGTTCACTATGTTTACCTTTTTTGTCGAAAATCTTCAGTAATTTAATTAAAAAAAAAACAAATTATATTTAAATATATTTTATTAAAATAATAGAATTACGTACAACCAAAGCAACAGGAATATCTTTCCAATAAATCGTTGTAACACTTTGTATATTACAGTTTCAGAATATTGCAGAATTATTATTTTGGGGTATTAAACAATGTAATTTGGAACAAAATAAAAAGAAGGGAGGTGGTTCTGCAGAAATAACCCTAACTTGAAAACTTTTAAACATAAAAAAATAAATTTAAATAAGGGTTAGTTTCCGGTTAATGTCTAAAATAACATCCGAGTTAAAATTTGGTAATAGTGGTCTTTTTCCAAATATAATTGTAACCTATGTATCGTAGGAGTAAAAAATCCATTAAATAAACATAGTAAAATAATTACTCACTATTCCAGAGGAAAATCGTATTCCCACTTCTTTATATGTTATTAAATTAATTTTAGAATGCTCCAAATGATTATCCATTTTAAATCATAAAGTTTTACACAAAGTGTTTCACTAATTTATTTAAAAAGAATATAGAATTTGTTAATGGCTATGATCAAGTAAAATTGAATTTTAGTTAAATTTCCCAGATATTAACAGGTGAATTGAATTTGTATTCTATAGTTAAAAGACTTCCGACTTATTATAAATTATAAAGAGTCACAAATAATTGAATTTTTAAAACGAGTACCACATTATGGAAATGGCTAGTTTACAAAGAGAGCGACAGGGATTGTAAGGGATGTAATCTTGTGATGTCTTTTAATTTACTACTTTTTTATTAATCTTATTATTAGAAGTGATAACCATGTTCTTAGAACCAACGGTTAGAAAAATCGATTTTATTTGCTTGTAAACTTTTTCGACTCCTATTTAAAAGTATATTCCCGTAAAACTATTTTAAATCGATATTTATTCATTAATTTCTCCTTCGCGGAAATAGTATGGAAAAAAGAACAGCCAATTGTTTCAGCATTGTCAAATACTACTTCGGTAATTTTTTCTATTGTCTTTATGTGTGTGTGTGTGTGTTTTTTTTTGGGGGGGAGGGTGCCAGGTGTTTTACGAAAAACTCCTCTGACGGCATTTTCGTATTAACTCAAATTGAACTTTTAAGCGTTTTATAATACATGCAGATAGGAAGTAGTACTATTTCAGTTTTTCAAAACATGTTTTTTTATGTGGGCAGAATTCTAAAATTCTTTTAATTACTTAAAATGAGACACGTCTAAAGCGCACCATATAATTTACTTACTTGTGTTACATGATGTAATTTAATATACCCTAATATTATACTCTTTTGCACCATTCAAATGAAGAAATATAAATGGAACCGTAAAAAAAGAAGTCGTGTTTACATTATTGATACCGTAAAACAAACCATTTTGATCCCCCGACAAAGAGAAGGTGGACCTGTTAATTCCCCCTTGTCCGTCTGTATGTCCGTACTTTTCTCAATAACTACGTCTTAGAATTCTTAGGAATTTTGCACAAACATTCCACACGAAGTAAGTAAAATGTAACAGAACGGGTTTTCCGATCCCCCCTAGAGGTGCCTTTCAGGTTAAAATGACTAAAATTGACACTTTTGTGCTTATTAAAAAAACAAGTGATGTCTTTGATTTTGATAAAAAATTCTGAAAAGTTGTTATTAACTGATTTCTATCAAATTTGGTGTGTCTATACTTCGCGATAATTCATGGGTGCGCCCCGGGGGCTTTTAGGGCTAATAAAAACACTCCACTTTTGGGAGCATGTTACCATATTTCTCCAAAATATTCTGTGTATGTCTATTTATTAGATTTGGTTGGTGCTGAACTCAAATTTTAATATGTTAAGGTCTTGAGGACTTTTGAGGCTAAGTAAGGGGAGAGGGCAAGGATGGACGTCATTTCTTTTTTTTTTCTTTTTTTTTGCATTGTTCAGAACTGTAATTTACATATGTTAAGGCTTTAAATTGCACCGTTTGTTCAATCCCCCCAGAAATTGACGCCCCCTCGGAGTTTAGGGGCTGAATGGGGGAGGGGCAAAGACTTAACTTAGTCATTTTATGCCGCGTTCACTGTGCACTCACGGAAAATATGCATCCTTCACTTGTTTTATTTTGTGGTTACTTTTAATGCGCAAACATACATGCGTTTTATAAATTTATCAAAAATAACATAATGGTGAGATTTTCCCGAAATGTTCGATGTTATTCTATTTCGAATTAATTCTTATGTAACATGCAGTTTTCAAACAAATATAAGGGATTATTTTTGCATCTGAAAACACCCATATTTTATTTTATGCAATCTGAATAAAATATATTTAAATCCTTTGAAAGTTTAACATTATATTATCTGAGGATACATTTATTCCTTTTTGCTTATTATTAATTCGTATCGAAAAAAAAGTGCAAACCGCAATATGTTTTGAAACAAACCATCTCATTAATGTATATCTCCACTATTGTATAAAAGAACTTTGCCGGTGTACCTGTTTGACTTTATATCTGTCAATACGTTTCCTATGGACACGAAAAAAGCTGGGTTGATTTTTATGAAATTTCACAGAAATGTACTTTATATGTCCCTAAGTGTTCTTAGATAGGTTTGGGTCAGAGTACCTTCGATAAGCTTAAATAATCGAAATTATCCAATGAAAGAAAAAACAGACGATTTTGACCAAAGTTAACAGCTAACATTGCCTAACATCTCATGTGAATTTCAGAAGTTATATTACTTCACCAGTCGAGAGGCGCAACCTATAAGATCAATTGTAGATTCTTCGATATGAAAGGGACGCGTCCGAAATTAAAACACGAGTGCACCATGATATTTGACTTTTTCATTTTAAACTTAAATTCAAGCCATTATCACTGTACACCCAGTAATATCACATAGAATCAACAGAGTGTTTTGATTTACGGGAATTGGTCGCGTTCAATGCTGCCAAGACTAAAGTAGTTCCATTCGATAATTACAAGAAACCCTCTCTACCACCTATAGCAATGGCCAACGACTCTCTATCTGAGAGTACATCTTTCAAACTCCTTGGCCTAACGTTCACAGGAAACATGAGTTGGAACAATTACATTGAAGGCATTGCCAGGGCCGCTGCAAGAAAGGTGGGATCTCTCTACCGTGCTAGACAACTACTAACACCCGAAAGTATCCTGTACCTCTATAAGGCCATCATTCGCCCATGTATGGAGTATCGCTGTCACATCTGGGCTGGTGCATCTGCGACTAGTCTCTCGCACCTTGACAAGGTTCAAAAGAGAGTCGCAAACCTGATAGGCCCTGAACTGGCATCTAAGCTTCAGCCTCTGTCCCATCGACGAAATGTTGCATCCCTCTGCCTTTTCTACAAGTATTTTAGTGGTGAATGCTCTGACGAACTGCAATCACTTGTGCCCCGACGACGTGACGACCCTCGACAAACCCAACAGGCTGCTAAATCCTACCCGCACACTGTAGAGACCCCTAGATGTAAAAAATCTTTTTACTCCAATAGTTTCTTCCCCAGAACCGCTAGACTCTGGAATTCCATTCCAGGTCCCTGCTTCCCCAACAGTACTGACGTGCAAAAGTTCAAGTGTAACGTGAACTGACATCTTGCTGCCCAAATTCCTACATAGTACCCCAGTAGTTGTTGCCCCTGATAGTAGCCCCCTACACCAAAGTGGCAATTTTCCTTGTTTGGGGTGAAAATGTAATTAAAAAAAAAAAAAAAAAAAAAAACAATGTCACGTCCGAAAGACTCTTTTATCAAAACAGTCTTTCGGACGTGACATTGTTTTTTTTTTTTTAAAACTTGAATTTCGCAATTTAATCTTTAATTGAATCCGTTATATATTCAATATTTTAATAAAATCAACAGTAATCTTCTTCTATGGTCATCGCGATTGACGTCAATATATAGCAGGCGATCAATCGACTTTATTGAAAAATGGGCGATTTTATCGGCCTTGATGTCTATAGTATATGGGAGTGTATAATATGTGTTGATTATCATTCAAGTCCTGGCTACGTCGGGCCACCCTGCTAGCATATACTATAATTTGTTTAATTGTAATTAACACACCATCTGCTACATATGTTAATAATTTTTATTGTATTCTTGTCTATTGCAGGTCAGTAGATATAACTTCTAATGAGAGGCTTCATATGGATATTACCAGATGGCCTGTGTGAAAATCTTTTAAGAAACATTTTTTTATTTTTTATTTTTTTTCTAAATGACGACTTTTTCACTGTATAATAAAACCATGCCGCATAGGGAGTACACTTTGGAATAAACACTGTAATTTTCTTTTATACAGCCTATAAAATTGTCTTCAAACGCTACGTTGTAATGACAATAAGGTTATAGTTAAATCCCGAGCGGTATCGATTTTAGTTCACAACGTAACGGTGGCACTGCTATAATTGAGTATTCAAGTGCTTGATTTGATTAGCAATTAGCCTGGATAGTTTATCCGCCTTACCTATTCTATTAGGTGGTTAATACTTGAATTTAAAAGTATAATTTAGATGGATGATACCTCATCTTAAAGGTCTAACATTGTTAGCAAGGGTTCATGATCCTCTGTAGGTTGAATCACAATTCCATCTAGATATCTGGAAACTTTCGCTACGATGAGAATTATAATGAGAGCTTATTTTTCAATTTCCCTATGGTTTGATAGAGGTAACGCTCTCGAAGCATTTGCAATCTTTTTTTTTTTTGCTCTTTAAGGCACAAGGTGTAATATGCACGCTCCGATACCATAAGAACTAACATGGCAGGCAACAATGACTTCTAATTACAGTTTAACGTAAATTAAAAAAAACACATTTTTAAGTCGTTTTTATTTTTTACAAAAGCTGCCTAATTTCATATTTTATCTTTTTTTCACTTACTCATTCAGTGGTCCGCGTGGTTTATGTATGCTCCTTCTCAATACTCGATAATAATTAACTAGACGAAGAAAACTTTAGGGTTCGGCGACATTGCTTGGGGTGGCATATTTTTTCTAGCTTCTGACTAATCTGAATCAGGGTGTCCTCCGTTCTTGTCAATGTCATACTTTATTTCCTTCATAAATAAGTGGTAGATTGCTTTTTTTTTCATCTTGAACACCATTAAAAATTTTTTGCTGGCTGTTGATCCCAAACAAGACTAAGTGCCACATAGATGTAAGGGGTTACTATTTGGGGCAACATTTTGCAGGGATACTATGTAAGTTGTTAAGATTAAATGTTTTGCGTGTCATTACAAGCAGGGAAGCGGAGACCTGGACGGGAATTTTAAAAAACTTAGCAGTTCGATAGAATAAACAATTTTAGTATAAAGCTTCACCCCGACATCTCTGGATTTCTATTGTGTAGGTGTGGGGTTTTGTATCCTGTCGGGTTAGGCGGGGGTATTTATATCATAGGAATACAAAAGCTTAAAGAGTCTAAGAGCACTTTCCATTAAAGTACGTTTAAAATAGGCAGCGTGATGTATAATTTCGTCGATGGGACCGAGGTTTGAGTTTGGTCGTAACTAGAAACTTATGTTGGCGACTGTTTTTAACTTGTCTTAAAAACAAGCAGCAGATTAACTCGAAATTACGTATTCTCTCCAAAACCTTGTATATGTGCTTGCTCGATAAGTTTGCTTTGTATAACATCGTCATCCAGGAAGGTATATGTTAAGTCCAGACCGCTTAGCATGGTGTCTATGATTTACGGGAATATAGCAGTTGATATCTTAACTCCGAATGCCAGCCTATCAAATTTGTGTAACCGTCGGTGGGTAGTGATAAATGGGAGTTGTGCGCACTCCTCTTGCACAAGGATCTTAAAGAAGCGTCGCTTAAGTCTACCTCGGACTAATTAGCCCAACTAAATAGCTGCTCTGCTCTTTGGAGAAGATAGTGATAACCATTTAGAGTTGTGTAAAGACGCACAGACGCGCATTTGATTGAATATTTCCCTTACATATAAACTGGAGTAGCCCATTCGCTGGGAACAGTATACGACCATTTTGATATCGGTCTAACTCTTCATAACAATTTCTTTTGGTGTAAATGTGACTTTATTTTTCATTTATAGTACAGACAGAACGTTTTCGTTTAGTTGGAATCTTTTTTTTAATGCGGGAAATTTCCATTAATTTGTCTTTCAAATCCTGGACACCTGGTATCATATGTTCCACTTTCTGTTAAAATATATTTACGGTTTAGTCGAAAAAAATTAAACCGGTCCATCCAATCTATACCGAAAAAAAAATCGAATTTTCTCTGTACGAAAACGTTTCATTTTTTTGTGACATTAAATGCTACGTATAGAATTAATTCACTTTTAAACTTGATTTTATCAGCAGTTACTGCACTTGTCGTTTTGCCTGTCAAATTATTGTCGTTTTCTTTTAATTTTCCCCGTGTATAAGAATTAATTGTTGAGGTATTCGAGCCCGACTCCTGTTGCAGCTTAAGTGTTTGATTTAGAATGTGAACTATGCCGTATTTTCATAGACGTTTATCATGTTTTTCTAGATTGCCTGACTGTTTGATTTGTTTTTACAACACGTCACTTTGTGTCCAATTTTGCCATAGTTTACTTTAACTACAAATAGCGTGTCATCCAGTGTTGCCCCATCCAACAATTGCATTGGATTAAACGGTTAATTTCTGTTTTTAAAAGGGACGATTTCCGTGTGCGAGAATGTTTTCATATTAAATTCTATATAGAGACTATACATGAGTAGAATTCAGCTTAATAGTGAAATGAAACTAATAATCTTATAAATAACCATGCAAAAGAATAATTATTTAAGGAACGCTCAGTTTTCAAAGGACTGTGCCAATTAGATAATCATCATGTAGTCGTTTTCACATCCATAACTGAGTATATTAAAACGTTCGCTTTGATAATCTCTGAATAGAAAAAGTAGGGTTTTAATATCAGAGTCAGACCGAGAAAAAATAAATCATATAATATAATAGTAGGCTTCCCGGCGTGGCCCGGCTTTGGCTGGCCGTAAAATACGGACATATATATTATTTTAATTCATTTATATCAACAGTGCTCAATACGTGAGTCTAGATATGCAGTAACATGAATATATATGACAGCGGTGACGTTCGTTAAAATTTTTACTCGGTAAATCAATCGCTGCTTGCTTACTTGTGGCCCCTACACCTATTTTACTTTGCTATTTACACGTTGTTTTCCTGAGATACTACTTAAACTAGCGGATCGCATACTCAGCTTAACAAGAAAAATCAATCCGATTCGCCGACGCATCAAAGTCTAATATTTGTTTTGCATTTTCGCTAATTTTTAAAAGAAGCATGCTTAATTTTTTTTGCTGACTATTTACACTATTCCATATTTATCAAAAGAAAAATTATTTTATGAAAGTAACTTTTAATCAAAATGTTAATTATGTAAATATATACGAATAGCTGTCCATATTTCCACGTCGAAAACTAACACCAAAACGATTCGTTTTATATTAAATCGTTAAAAGTCTACGTATGTGTGCAATTTTTATTTTTATTTTTTTGTATTTTTTTAAATTTTTTTCACAATTAATTACTAGAATATGATGATGCATAAATCAAAGTATCCGGCATTAAAATGTATGAAATAACTACAA
Organism: Euprymna scolopes; assembly: GCF_053919585.1. NCBI lineage: Eukaryota > Metazoa > Mollusca > Cephalopoda > Sepiida > Sepiolidae > Euprymna > Euprymna scolopes. Next base: position 55,359,254 of record NC_136498.1, read on the forward strand.
AGGACACATTTTAAACTGTTTTTGTTTTATTCCTTTCTTATTTTTTTTCTAATTTTCTCGTGGGATACCAATTTTTCTTTCTTATTTCTTAAGTTGTTTTTACCTAAACCGATCGAGACTGTTTTTATATGAATATAAATATTCATAATGATTCTTGAGAAGGGCTGATTCATGAGAATCTTACAAATCAATTTACCGTGCATTATACATAGAAGATGGCCGTTCCAAGTGTAATGTATCCAATTTTTATTCCTACCGTGTGCATAAAAACTGATTACAAATTGCATTGTTATGATGACTGACCTTATGCATTAATTACCTGAAAGTTTTGTATCTCTTTATTTCCGATAGCAACGATATTAAAAATGTAAGACACAGAGATTGCAATCACATTCATGGACGTGCATCAGAAGCAAGAATGCATCCTTTAATTTCTGGCAATAATATATTCGGAATGGAGGTGATTATGTGGGAAAATAAATGCCGGATTACAGAATGTCGCCCGTTTTCTAGTATTACTCATATTTTCTTAAATTTCAATAATTCGGGTTCAAAATAGAAGGCATTACTTTGAAACAACCTTGTAATTATTTTACCTCTGTAATGTTGATATTATTTGCATTTCTTTTATAAAATCCGTTTAGCAAATCATATTCAGAGCAATAGCATCTTCCCAGCTTACTACAACATATTTATCCTCAAGTCTAATGTAAACACATTTCTCTTGAGGGCTCGTCATGAATAAGCAAATTCTTCCCAATCGGCGGCATAATTACAAATCCTGGTTGTGTTGTAGTACCCTCTACTTAATACTCATTTGATCATTATTCTTGAGTGTCTTTTCTGTATTGATAATCGTTAAACCTTAATAAAAAATACATGAGAAAGCTAGGGCGCTTTGTCCACACCTCAATGTGAGGGGAAGTGACGTCATGAGTCAAGTCATTTCCGTGCCCAGTAAGATCATTTTTTTATGTTAAGGATAATTTTCATTTTTTTTACTTTTTGTACCTAAATCTAAAACGAATTTTCATGAGTAATATTCACTTAAAAGAAGAGTTTGTCTCTGGAACACAATACAATGGTACACGTCATCGTGCTAACAACAATACCATAGTAATCTCCAGGTCTAATCTCTGTTTAGTCGTCCTTGTAAATAATCTAACTCTTACACGTCTCAACCATTGTTACCAATCCTCACATTGCTGCTTTATTATATTTTTAGAAAGACACGTTCATCCATACCCTCGACTGGCCTATGCACTTTCATAAGTGGTAATACGTTAGTGCATGAAAATTATCTTGCAGGAAAAAGTTAACCTATGAATTATTTAAAAATGATAATTTTTTTTCAATAGGATTTTACCGTTTTATGCATGCGATTTTACAGAAATATTTAATTCTTGCGCACAAACATGCATTCAAACGGAGCTGACTTGCCAATATAACTGCAACGACTCATATTTGAAACAAAACCTATTTGTCCGTATTTTAAGCCTATCAGTAAATAAAAAAATATGATACTTTATGAAACTATTCTATTTGTTGCTGTGCAACACTCCACGGGAAATAATTTTTTAAAACACTGTTTATGATATGACGTCGCACGATCTCCATGAATGAAATATTCTTTTATTTTGAAATGTTATGTTCTATACATGTGGGTTACTTTAATGTCCTATCCTTTCGCTATCTATCATTATCTCATACTGCAATATCCACATCCTGTAACTTCTTTCTTGTACCAAAAAAAAAAAATGATTCCCTCTACAAATTCCCCGAATTAGACTCAAGTTCGATCTTTCCACTCACAACCCCGTAACCGGGCAACCAGGTTTATTATTTAGGAAACAGATTATAATATGTAAGCGACAGGTGTATTGTTTCGTAGGGACAAAATGGCGCCATGGAAAGTTAACCGTATGTAGGATAGAGAATTCAGTAGAAAGAATTTAAGTTCGGATGTTTGGTATTTTTGGTCAAAAGTAGATATACTTGACGAACCCATACTGTAAAGAGACAGAAGAGTAGAGAAATATGGAATTCTAATAAAACAGACGCACACCCGTGGCTCATAATTCTTAGATACACTTTCTATATATTATACACTATATATGTATTGATACACGTTATATATATATATATATATATATATATATATATATATATTATGATGTTTATTACTACACATGCAAAATGAAAACTGTTCTTTAAGTTTTCGACTGTCGACTACAATAAAATGTCGAGATTACTAAGAGTATGAAAAGTAAACTCCTGACATCGACGTTATGTCCGACTGTTATTTATACCAAATTAATTTCCCCTCTTACAAACCTGGTATAAGCGTGACACCGAAGAATAGAACAATTAACCAATGAACAATGAAACGTGCAAGCCTATTTCTATTAGGATTTTTTTTGTTACAGGAGTTCTTGGGTTTGGTAATTGCTGCGAGATATTGCGGCCCACGATATCCCGGAAGCGTCTTGCATTCGGTCATAATAGCGTACACGGTGAAAAATTAATTATTTGTCAACGGATATTGCGTAGCAGTTGTTAAAGTTAATAAATTACATTTTTTTTTATCGCATATGCAACAACACGATGTGTAGGAACGGAAAAAAAGGAAAGAAAAAAGATTTGTGAAATTAACTGAATAATATCAGGCGACAGGAGTCGATTATGAATAAATTCACTTGAATTAATATGATGTGCCTTCACTTATTTCCCTTGAGAAATAATAAATGGAAAATTGAAAACAAAATGGTCTTAAATGCGATATACGTGTGTCTCATTATGCCATTTGTGAATATAATTTTAAGTTAAAAATCAAACTGAAAAACAATAAAAAAATCACATTAAAGAAACGTGTACATGCAACATTTCTGAGAACAATGGTGACAATTGAATACATTATACATTAATTTATTGCCTAGCAATATCAATATGCGAAACAATGTACGTCCAAATGTAAACATATGCCCATGTGCTTTCTTCTAAACTAATACTACATGCATATATATATATATATATATATATATATATATATATATATATACCCACATATATATATACATATATATATATATATATATACATTTTCAATTCTCATATCATTTCTGAACAACATAGAATCCTCTAAATATCTCAATAGTGCAAGCATAAATCTATATACTTATTTTGCTTTACACCGACTAAAAATAGTTATTAGAAGACCTTTTTATTTGTTTATAACGAACTATTTCCGCATGTCACGCAGATGCTATATAATTATTCACGCGAATGCTATATAATTATTCCAGCAGATACTATATAATTATTCGCGCAGATGCTATATAATTATTCTTAACTTATACAAATACATAGTTCATTTTTAGTAAAAGTCTTGCCAAATTTATACACTAACATTAGTTACGGTTTTTGGCGTCTTAATTCTCGTTTGTTATTTTGTACTGGGCTAATACTTTTAATGTTTTGGCTTGATTCTTTTAAGGTTAGTGCAAAAATTGTGTCATTTTTACATATCTGATAAAAAACGACATTATTTTTGCACCAACTTAATAATTTTCCTGTCTACTGTAAAAAAAAAAGCTGCTCACAAAAAATAAATTACCTGATGGCAACAAAACTATTCCGAGTTTTAGGTGACGTTTTTGTGTTTTCTGGTCTGTTTCAGGACTTACGAGTGCTCTTACTAAGAAGTTAAACACACATATACAGTGTACTTTATATATCTCAATCTCTATTATTCTATAAAAGTCAATTTGTGTGTGTTTCTCAGTTCGTTTCTCATATGTTTCATAGAGACGGAGCCTATCTTTGACAAATTTGACAGAAAGTTAAATTATATGTTTGGAAGTTTTCTTAGATATGGTTTGTATAGAAATTCATTCGATAATATCGAAAAAACTAAGAAGCCGACTCTTGTGACTCGTTTTGTGCATGTGGCTAGGTGTTCATTAAATAGTATTTCGGTAACCAGGAATGTGTAAAGAACTTGTATGGAACAGATAATCCAACAACATAAAGCGTAGAAAACTGGATATACTCTTTAAGTTTTTGATATAACAGAAACCATGTTATAGGAATAAAGACATGAATATACGGTGTTGCAGTTGACTACGAATAACATCGTCCATGTGACACCCACTTTAATTATACTAAGGCCTGGAAAGGGAGCAATCCTTATTTATATTTTAAATTTATTTTCCCATGAAAATAATAGTAAGAAGAAAAATATGAAATAATTTCTGTGATTTAGCCCACATTCTTCAAATTAAAAAAAATCGTTTGATGGGGAGAATTGCTTAAACTTATTGTGAAAGACTTAGCTGGATAAAATACTTCTTATGAAGGAAAATAAGAAATTTTGAAAGAAATCAAAATGCACGTACATTTTAACGAAACACATGATCCTAGGAGGCTTGCGAAAAGGTTTGTGAAACACATAGTCCTATGAAGCTTGCGAAAAGGTTTAGTGCATTGAACTTTTAGTCCCAATGGGATGGACGAAAAAACCGACTTTACTTTATAATATAGATGTATATTATACAACGCGGTCCAAAATGCCTGTAATTAATAATACCCATGCGTTTGTGTACTTATCATTGCAGCCGTTTTTTTTATTTAATAGATTCTTGACATTTCATAATCATATTTAAAATGTATTTCACTCTTCAATTGGGTAGTGACAAAACAGATAAAAATAAACGCATGCTCCATTTAAACAATACAAAATATTTATTTATCTTTGGGACTCTCGAACCCTGCTGTATCATTAGTCGCTTAGAACAATCATCAGCTAGTAGACATGACGACGTTAAGTAGGTAAAATATAGGTAATGAGTGATATGCGTTGTGCGCTCAAGAGACTTGACGGCCAGGTCGATAATATATTGCTTTTGATCCACCGAGTCTTTCATCAAATTTTCTAACTACAAATGTCAACGATGGCCGTACCCCACACCTATCTACTCTGCGCATTTGTGCCGCTGCTTTCTCTATCATTTCCCCATCCCCGCCGAGAATAAATCTTTTCCGTTGATGATGGAAAGATAACTTAAATGCATCCTCATCTCATCTCATCAATCTCGTCTGTCGACCTCGTCACTATCTAGACGGCAATTGGTTACGATGAAATCATTGCTTTTCGACAAAATTACATGCATTGCCCTTTCATTGTAAGAGAATGAACTCTTCCTGAAGTAAAAAAAAAAAACGGTTTGGAGAAAAATATAAGGTTTCCGTTTTGGAAGTAGTATGGAGTTTAATTCTCGGCTAACGTTTTTAAAAACTGAAAAATGCAAATATAATGAAAGAAAAAAATATTCCGAAAAATTAAAATAGAACATATTACGGAGGTTCATATACAAAGTAAAACCCATACGTTTTCCTAATTATTCTAACCTTCAGTTAATCAAAAAGTATACAGAATGATCTAAAAATGTTATTATATACTAGCAGTTCACCCCGTTCTTGGTCAAGCCCGATGTACTATTCATAACATTATGTGCATACATATATATATATATATATATATATATATATATATATATATATATATATATATATATATACAATTTGCCTCATGTCCAGGTAACCTACATAAAACATTTCAAGTGTTGTGACCAAAAATCGGCGTAGAATTTGGTAGAACTTTGGTAGCATATGCAAAAATCAACTCTTTCAACTTTGATCTCTTGGGAGCCAAACTGTCGCTATAAAAATTGAGTAAAATGGTTGTTGCATGTCTGAATACCTTTTATCTTAAATTTAAAATGTTTAACCTAAAAATTGGCTGCATAATTTTCGAGAGACCGCAAATGTCAACTCTTTGGAACTTTGACCCCTGGCAGCAAAATGTACGGCCAAAAACCGATTAAAAAGCTTGCCCTATGTCTGAATGCACTTTATGTAAAATTTCAAATGTTTAGACTAAATATTGGCTGATTTTTTTAGTAGGAATGGTAGTGGTCAAATTATTTTCAACTATGGCCCCAATATTGACGGCTTAACATTTATTGTTGTGTGGATTAAATCAAATTCAAAGTTTGATCTATGTCCAAGTAATCTACATCTAAAATTTCAAGTGTTTAGATCCAAAATGTGCGGAGGAGTTTCGTAGAGTTGTCAATGGTCAACTCGTTTTACTTTGACCCCTTTACAGCCAGATTTCTGGTCTAAAATCGATTAAAAATATTTTCACAAATCTGAATACCCATTTTGTAAAATCTCGAGTACATAGATTTAAAATTGGTAAGAAAATGTAGACACACAGACCCACACACACATAAATACATTTTCACTTTTATAGATATATAGGTTGTAATCATGCATTTGTGTACTTATTCTAAGATCTTTTTATGTAATCATTATACAATACTGTATGTTATTGTATTTAATAAATGTAAACAGTAGTTGATTTTAAAATACTTAATCGGCAAAGTGCACAGAATTGTCCTAAAGCCATATTGTATCACGTAAGCATGAGTTTGTCTCCTTATTCTAAAATTAATTTATTTAAATAGTACAGGCTGTAATCGAGAGATTATGTCGGTTATAATATGAAATAGGAGTACTTACAAGCCATGACCATTTGCATTATGATTTATCATTAATTTATTTAATTTTTTTACCAATATGTATTGCTCCAAACAAATAAATGCAATGCTGTATAAAGTAATGCAAAGTTACCTCGGTTTTTATTCGACGCTCGTTTGAAGGAGATTCCGGCCCAAGCAATGCATTTTTAGATGAATAGAACCGAATTAAATTTTATTATGCGTATGCAAATGCTGCATTATACTGCCGAAAAAAACTGGATACATAGAATCAAACATTCATTTTGTAACAAAAAAAGCTATAAATGACAAATGTCGAGAAAGAGATAGACTTTACTTTATAATAAATAGATTGCGATGTACAGAATCGTAGATTGCAGTGCTTGCTGAATTAATATTTTAAACAATCGGCATCCTTTGCAGGAAGCAATTTATTGAGTGGCATACTTCAGTTACAATGAAAATTAAGAAGTGCCGACTAGCAACATGGATAACACGGTAGCTATAAGTTATAAGATATAAGATAACTCCATTAAAACTTATCATGATAAGAATATATAATAGCATCTTATCGAGACACGGTATCTCATGCAACCTTACCCCAAGGTAATCACTTTGTATAATTTTGTTTCGACCATACCATCTGTATACTCTCAGTGTGTTTTACAATGGTGCTATCCTAAACGCTAATCTTGTTTTATATTAATAAATCTGCGGTAGCTATATTCTGAATTTAGGCTATACGAGGATATAATATTGAGAATATAGGTTGTTATTGTTATTGGCTTACTTAGAGCTTTCACACATATTTTCAGAGATCTTTCCATGAAAACAGCTTGTGGTGTTCCCTGGAAGCTAAATGACAACAAGTATCCACATGTTTCCAGCACTCTCCACCTCTTTCGATAACATTTCCAAATAAATTTGCATTATCGCAACAGCCGCTTGCCATTAATTTCTTGTGGGCAGCAGCTATTGGTCTTTACTGGGATTTGAGTGGCAATAGGCCTTCCCAAGGTCCCAGTTCTCTTCCCACTAAGTCGGCTGTTCTGATCAGTTCATCGGTCTTTCCTTCCTCATTGACTCTACTTGGATATTTGGTCTTGCTCTTTTTTGAGGCCGGCAGTGATGTGGTAATGGGGGTAGTGTTGGGTTAGAGAACTTATAGATATGCGGTTTCAGTGTTCTTGGTTCCATGTAGGTTCATGTGTTTCCTTTGCAGCAGTTTTTCTTGCCCGCACTTGTTGCTCCTCTGTTTTAGTTTCCACATTCAAAGGTTTTATTTTTTTTATTTTTCCGTTGTTTTCATGATTGTTGTTCGTTGTATTTTCCAACCATTCCTTTGCTTCCATTATTTCCCATTCTTTTTTCAAAGTTTTTGGAGATTGTTTCAAGTGCTCCTCCTATTATGCGTATTATTTTGATTTTATTCATCTTCCATATACCTTTTATCTCTGTGTCTAGATCTGTGTATAGCTCTGTGTATTTGCTCTGTTTCTCGTTTTCTTTGATATTAACTCTGTGTTTAGCTGGAATTGCAAAGTCTAGGATTTGACAGGATTTGTTTTTCTTGGTAATTATTACGATATTCGGTTTTCTTGCTTGGGTGGGTTTATCAGATTGTGTGCCCATACCCAATAGGAATTTTTGCTTCTCGTTTTCAATTACTGTTGGCCTATATTCGTACCACTTTTTGTGCGTTCGAGATGCAGTTGTGTGCATGCTTCCCAGTGTACTACCCTTCCCATTTGGTCGTGTCTGTTCTTGTGTTCCGCTTGGGCTGGTTTGCCACATTTACTTGTTATTTACTCGTTTCTTTGCCCATAGAGTCTGCATTTGCTGTTTCCTTGGGTTTTGTCGATATATGCTTTGAAGTGGTTAGTTCTTATCGAGTAGTATTGTGCTAAAGTTATTAGGGATTCAGTTTCTCGGCTTCTGTGTCGTTTTTGCATCCAGTCCAATGTTTTCGTTATTATCATCTTTTGTTATGCTTATAAATCTTCTGTGTAGCTGTTTGTCTTCCTACTTTTCTAGTCTTATTTTTGCCTTTCTATTTTCTGGGTTTTTTTTTTGCCGTGTCTCTCGCTGCTATAATTTTTCGTTCAGTGTTTTGCATTAAGTATTTTTATACTTCACGTTTTTTACTGTCATACACACAATCTTCTATATTAACCAGTCCTCTCCTGGCGTCTTTCCTATTTACGTATAGTCGGTCATCATCGTCCTTCGTATGTAGTGCGTTGTACATGGTCATGAGTTTCCTGATCCTCTGATCAGGTTGTCTCAGTTCTCTTTAGTCAATCCTATAAACGGTTGAGAGTATCTTACTAGTGTTACTGCCCATAAAATTAGGTGTCCTTCCTCCCTGTTGTGAATCCAGATTCCCCATTTTAATTTACTATTGACTAAAAAATTAATTTAATCATAATTTCCTCTGCTCGTTGGTATTTACTTTCTTTTTCGCAACTATTGGCGAAACAGTATGACTCTGTGTTCTCTAGTTGTTCTCATTTCCGTCATGAACGTTATGTTTTACTCATTTCTTCTGGATAATGGGTTTGCTTACTTTTATCATGCAACGTGGCATTTATTGATCCATTTTCTTACGAAGTTTTTCAGTCTTTCGCGTTTTAATCGCTTCATTTTCCAAGGCTCGTTGTTTTATTGTTTTTACTTTTTCATACTCGTCTTCAATTCGTTATATTATAGAATAATTTATCCGAAGCGTAGGTGCGTTCAATGACAGTACATAAGGCAAGTCTCTATATACATAGGAGCTTCATAATTATAATTGTAGGTTGTTATTGTTATGTATGTTAATTGATTATGACATCATAAATCGAAAATAAAATTTGCTAAAAAATGAAGTATGTTGTTGGTAAACAGTGGACAGAGTAGTAAATAGGCTTACCGATTGTGACATGTTTGTGTTTATTTCTAGGTCAACGTACGGTTTATTCTCTTAAAACTTGCTTGCTGAGGTTATTCTGATTCAGTTCAAACCTTACAATAAATGCCTTCAGGAATTATAGCGAAATGACGGACCCACTTAATTAGTGCTCTATCTGTCTCCTCCCTCTCGATGCCAAAGTCTGTGAGTCAATAATCTATAAAGAACTAGCCTGCAACGTCACAGACAATAAACATTTATCCGACAGACGGCATATATACAAACTGTAACCTCTAAATGTACATAGAAAGTACTGAGTAAGGTAGCGTAAGCTAGATCAGTAGCGTAGATATATCTTAGGCATTTTATAGAGTTCGGCACCATAGTTTACTTTTGTAAATCAAATCGTATACTATTGCTATCGCCAAGCTATATAACAAAGACGAGTATAAAACAAATGGACACATATCAAAAGTATCTGATAAACCTATCGAGGAAGGCCGCCAATCTATAGTGCAATGGGACTGTAAATGGTTATTTACGTCCAATGCTGCCGAGGCTAAGCTTATTTCCTTTAATAATTACAAGAAACCTTCTCATCCACTGATTGTTATTCCTAATGATACACTGTCTGTCAGTACTTCTCCCAAGCTTCTAAGTTAACATTCAGGGATAACACGAATTGGAACAAACACATTGAGGCAATTGCCAAGGTTGCTGCGAGGAAGGTTGCTCTCTCTACCCTGTTAGATGTCTACTCACACCTGAACGCATCCTTTATCTCTACAAGATCACAGTTCGCCCATGCATAGAGTATTGTTGCCACATCTGGGTTTGTGCATCTGACACTAGTTTTTCGCTCATAAACGATGTTAAAAAATAATATATCCTGAACTATCAACAAAACTTAACCTTCTGTCCCATTGACGAAATGTGGCATCATTGTGCCTATTTAAAAGCATTTCAATGGCAAGTACCCTGACGAACTCAGAGCACTAGTACACTCGACAGACCCGAGGAACAGCTAAACCCCACCCATTCACTGTATAGGTCTTTAGATTTATTAAAGTCTTCTACTCTAATAATTTCTCCTTTAAACTGCTGCAGTTTGAATTTCCTCCCGGCCTCTGCGTCCTTGACTGAACTGACATGCTGAAATTCAAGTGATGTGTGAACAGTTATCTCGCTGCCAAACTCTATAAATAGTATTCCTGCAAATCTAGTCCTAAATAGTTGCCCACCACTATTAAGTGTCCCTGTACCTTGTTTGGGGTGAAACGCTAATAAAAATGTCAGACACGAAACAATTAGTCTGCATTATTTTACTTTAATTACAGATTTTTGGAAAAAAAAATAAGCATGGCTACATCATCTCTTATTATTAAAACACTCCAAATATGTTATGCTATATTTGCGGGGAATAAACGTTGCCATCCAACAGGAAATGGATCAGTGAATTTTTAAATTGCGCTGATCTTGCTTACTTCAAAGTAATTCTGGATGATAAGATAAGGCATATGCACCCCGTATTATATGCAAGCAATGTATTCAGAATCTTCCACAGTAGTCATACAAGGATGAAAATCCACCCTACTTCAGTATTTCAATGATCTGGCATGAATTGATAAAAACCTTTCGATGGCTGCTAGGATGTTCAGTCCAAATGAAGTGAAGCAACAGGAATTACTGAAATTCGTTCATTTACCAAATTTTTACTAAGCGAGACCACACGGCAAAGACACTTGTGTTGCAGTGTTTAAAGGTTTGCCCGAATTAAAATTGCCGTGTTCTGAAAAAGGGCAAGCCTCTGTTTTGTTTACTAAGAGTAGTGAAGTTTATTTTTCAGAAGTCGGTTTTCGCACTTCTTCACTACCACAGCTTTTTTTTCTCAAGAGAACAATGCCCTAACTTGAGATCTCAACCTTCCCAAAGAACCTTTCTAATGTTATAGCTTCAAGACGCAAATATGATCTAATTCAGCCTTTATCTGTTATAACGGTCTTTAGAAAAAGCCAGATTGAATTCTTGCCATATTACACAAAATAAAACGACATAGTATATTACAACAACGTTGCCAGCCTGCTACGGCAGCTTGGTATCGAACAATTTTCGTCTCAAGATTAACACCAGTTTTATACACCGTTGCAAAAGAAGTTTAAATTGTTATTTTTTCACCATGGCAACTTATATGGATCAACTCCTCTAGGCTTTCAATGACCTTAAAAAATGAAATCAATTTTTTGGAAAAAGTTACATACAGACAGCACCAATGTATCATTATGTCGATTTAGAATGTTTTGCTTTATGCTTAGACTGAAAATTAATACACACAATTTCCTTGCTGCTGGTGTTTGTGGGATTGTAGAGCAAGAACGAAGCACTGAATTGTAAAAAAATAGATTCACCTGTGAGCAGTGAACGGATTTCTGTATTTTTCAATGTTCTGGCTTCTCCTTTGTTGAAGCGTTCCAAAATTGTTTTTCCTTTCATTCACATAAAGCTTAGTATCATGAAACAGCTCGTAAAGGCCCTTAAGAAAGATGGCGGCTGTTTCAATTATATTTGCATGGAATTCCTAGGCCTAACAAAAGTGAAACTAAGCACTGAAATTTTTGGTGGATCCAGATTTGAAATTTAATGAATAACGCAAATTTTTGTAAGTTCATGAATTCTTTTAGAATTGAGTCCCTGGACGGCGTTTACGAATGTAGTAAGCCTTCTTTGGAAAAATAAAGGCGCACAACTATAAAAAGCTTGTTGAAACACTACTTAAAAGTTGCCATGAACTGGGTGCAAATATAAGTATTAAGTTACATTTTTGTACAGTCATCTTGCCCGTTTTCCAGGAAAGCTAGTTGACGTATGAGAAGCAATGGGAGCGCTCCCATCAAGGCATCATAGACAAGAACGTTTTCTATCAAGGTCGTTGGGTTTCTATGATGCTTGCAGAATACTGTTGGTCAATCAAGCGTGATGATGCCCCCCTCCAATCTAGGAAATCAATAAAACCTCATTTTATGGATGATTATGGATATGCGTCGATTTTTTTTTTTATAACTTCAAGCTTTAAATATGAATATCTGAGTGTAAGTTCATGAATATGTGTCTTAGTTACATACAAATATTGTTTCTTCGAATTGCCTGTTTTTTATTGTAGCCATCGGCTTCCTAAAGAGGGGATGGAGTGTACCATAGCAGAAAGACTAGACTTGATAGAAAGAATAGACAGCATTTCTGGAATCAGCGACCTGGAATTAGGTAAAAATAAATTAAACATCTTAGGCACGATGGCATTGGGTTTTTGTCGGTCAGTGTTATTATTTCTGATTAGGAGTTTTCACATAGTTCATAAAAAATATCTCTTTGAAAACAACTCGTGGTGTATCCTGGAGTCTGGGTGACAACTAGTCTCACTAGATTTTTAGTACTCTCCAGCTCTGTCGATTACATTTGCAAATGGATATGTATTATAGCAACGGCCGTTTACCTTTAATTTCTCGGTGCAATGATCATTGGTCTTCACGTTAATTTCGGTTGCAATAAACCGCTTCAAGATATCAGTCCTGTTCTCACTCATCCAGTTGCTCTCTTCTTAGTACTTTCATGTCTTAATCCTTCTATTCTGCTTAACTTTCACTATTATTTGGTGTGGATGGCGGTGATCCTAGCACTACATTATTTGGAGGGAGGCGGGAATAACTTACATTTATACAATTCCAGTTTTACTGATTCAAAATTATTTCATGACTGAGGCTATTCTGTGCAGCAGAATCCTAGAATTATAATATTTAAAGATAGTTTCATGTTTTGATTTTTTTTATTATTTAACTTCTGTTGCTGTTCTCGTGTCGCTGGTTCATCTGTGATGCCTGATACACATAAAGGATTTACTTGATACAATATATATATATATATATATATATATATATATATATATATATATATATATATATATACCTACTGCTCTGAAAAATATCATAACTAAGATCTATATAAGTAGTTTCTGGGGAAAAGTGAAGTAGACGAACTAAGAAAGAATATACTACAGAAAACCCCAGGATACGGTATGAATAATTAGTGATAAAATACAATAGAGTATATAAAACACATGCATATAATCAAATAACATTATAAATAACACTGTAAGGCGGAACAAATAACGTCATCTGGAACATAAAAACATCGTATTCCACATCGTAACCTGAAAAAAAACATATCCGCGGGTAACCATATCTCAGGACTTTACTGTATAAACTATTTGTCCAATCGTAAACTACGCATAATGATTATATTTTGATTAATGCAGATTTCATATTTATTATTATAGAGACAATTTTCTAATGATTATCATCCAATACATAGTAATCATTTCAGAACTTATGAACAATGTTGTCCCTTACTTTTGGACGCTTCTATTTCGAAAATAAATAAAATATTGTTATAACTATTTCTTCTATCATTTGCAAATGCTTCAAATTTTAGTATATTATTATTAATTATGACGACGACTAATTATCAAAATTTCAGTTTTTCACAGTTGTTATTTCTAACAAATATTAGGTATTAAAATGTTGCCCCCTAGCTTTGGACACTGCTATATATATATATATATATATATATATATATATATATATATATATATATATATATATATATATATATATATATATATATATCCTTTCCACTGAATATCGAATTGTGTTTTTCTTCTTAGGTGCCCACAACATATACTTAGCGTAAAACAGAATTTTGTACAAACAAAATTCTGTCCAAATTCTCTGTCTCCGGAATACATTTTTAGAGTTATTCCTGGCAGATTAAAACATGATCATCTTCAAACCCAATGTGGATAGACCCCTGTTATTAATCGTCTCCATAAGAAATCCTCGCATAAGATCTACATTATATTTACATGTATCACTTAATTGGTGTTTGGTCTTCATGAATGCTGCCTCTTCAACAAAAGAATACGGAAATTGAATTAATAGAGGTTAATTGTATGGAGTAAAGAACTGCCGAAGACGCCCCCGTCGCACAACTGTGAGAATATTTTTTGTAAGAGTAAGTTACCAAGATGAGGTGGGAGGTTGGGCACATTAGTCTCTCATTGAAAGCAGAAAATGCATTGTGGATGCGTAATCGGCAGCTCTCGTTACTTTCGCTTCACCTTATTTGTCCCTCAGTCAATGAGTGATTTTCGGCCAAAGGGTGAAGAAAAAGCTGCTTTCCAGGACGGCAGTACTTTGTGAACAGTAGCGTGAGATGTCGTAAATCGTCTATCCTTGTGCTCATATCACTAGTAAGGGTGATGGAGGTAAACGCTTTTTTCTGGGCTGACGTGATCCGCCTGATGGTCTGGGATCCGAACCTTGGATTAACAACTAAGAAGGCTGTCCTATCAGCAGGTGCAAATACTGGTGTTGCTGTATTGCCATATAGTGAATGGATTCTGTACCATGGAGTAGTTTCTGCTGGGGCCTCTCAATGACATATTAGTGGGTAATTGTTACGGTTTTTGCTACAAAAAGAACATGCATTTTTCTCCTGGCTTTCCTTCCCTGCCCTGCTCTACCCAAGTCTGTCGACCTGTTCCACAAATCCCAAATACTCAGCATGAAATATCTCCAGAAAAAAACACGAATAAACCTAGAACACTATCCTCCAACGTAGACCACCTACTACCGTGTCTCCTTCTCCAACATAAGGGGTCGACGTTCTACCCTTCCAGAGGTTGAACCCCAATTACAGGAGAGGAAACCGGACATAATCTTTCTCAGTGAAACTGGCATAGGGCGGACCACTTCCCTAGACGAGTTCATAATTAAAGGATAATATTACTTAACTTCTAAATCTAACTCCCAAGATCGGCGTGGGCGTGTAATATGTGCCTACATTAAAGATGGCGTTCAATGTGGTAGGGATATCCCCAGTGAAGACCCTAATTTACCTTATATGTGCTTAGGGGTTGCACGTGATTACACCACTGACTTTATATTTTCCCTCTACTGCAACAATCCAGTTACTATCATTAAGAGCATATATGAGAACATTGGTCACTTCCTCTCTGCCTATTCTTAGGCTAACATCCACATGTGTGATGACTTCAATATCCACAATGTGGAATGGCTGACCAACTCGAACAAGACATATTATGAGGGGAGGTTCATTCAGGATTTCGCCATTGGCTATGACCTCACCCAGATTATCCAGGAACCCACCCGTGTGCCGGATACTTCCGGTCAATACGCTAGCCTTCTAAACTTCTTCCAATAAATTCCTCTCAGCTATGTTCATGTTCCATTCTGTCTCGTCTGAGATTTATGCCCACTCGGTACTATCAGTTTAAGATAAAAATGAAATGCAATAGGTCTTCAGACGTACCTCTCCACCGTACTGTATTACGATACTCTACGGCTGACTGGAATATCTTCCGTGCCTTTATATATGATCTACCTCTGCATTCAGACTTGACCAGGTCGGAAACTGTATGTATAGACCGAATGATACCATCAAAAATATTCCAAAATAAAACTAAAAATAACAGCCAGCCATGGTTCTCCACACAGTGTGCTGCTGTCATCGCGCGCAGATGTAGCTTTTTCCATAGCCGTCAACGTAATAGATGCACTGAGACTAAAGCTGCTTTCAGGATTGCCAGCAATCCTGTAAAAGAGTAATAAAAATACAAGAGAACTATATGCTCAATCCGTTTAATCCAAAGTAGCTGAGCAGCCGTTTGGTACCCAGCAGTTTTAACAAATAGCAAACAGGATCCTGACAGACGCGTGCATTCTATCCCAACCAATATCAATGGACTTGAGGTCATCTTGTCAGCATCAGACAAGGCCAAACTATTTGCCAAGAACTTCACAGCTTATTCTACCCTATACGACGAAGGCGATCAACTCCCCCATTTCCTCCTATAACAGATAACACGCTATTCAACATACAAATATCTGTGCGTGAGGTCGCCAAGCTTATCAAGAATTTTGATTCCAGTAAAGCAACTGGCCCTGACGGCATTCCAATTATAGTGCTGAAAAAGCTACAACCAGAACCTGCCACCATACTTACAACACTTTTTAAGTGTTGCCTTTAGGAGAACTGCTTCCCAACACCCGGAAAAACCTCATCAGTACGCCCTGTATTTAAGAATTCAGGTGATCAGTTATCTTCCTCTCAGTACAGACCAATACGTCTCCTGTGTTCATGAGTAAGCTGATGGAATCCATATTAAATTAAGAAGTAGTCAAAGATCTCAGCAGAAATAACCTTCTTAATGACATGTAATATGGTTTACTTTCTGCCAGATCTACAGCAGATGTGCTAACAGTTATATCTCATATGAATAGTGAATCTCTTTACAAAGGCTCCCTTTCGATGGCAATTGCTCTTGACATATAAAAGGCCTTCGATAAGGTATGGAATAAGGGCTTACTTCACAAGATTTTCCAGGTAGGGTATAACTGGAAATGCTTTCTTAATCATTAAATCATTTCTCTCCGATAGGCTCATAAGAGTGGTGGTTGATGGGAAAAATCAGATGTCCGCATAATTAATGCTGGCGTCCCTCAGTGGACCATCCTGGGCCCAATTCTCTTCCTGGTCTACATCAAGGATCTCCCAAAACGCATACTAAAATACATAAATTATTCGTTGACATCTATGCTGAAGACAAGACTATCTACAGCAACACATCAAAGGCTGTAAATGACATAGTTATCTCTGATTCTCCCCTCTTATCTCGGACGAGTGGTACAGTGGGGAAGAGGTGACTGGTTACTTTTAATGCATCTAAAACTAATCTTCTATCTTTACATAATCAACGCTCTGATCCCCACTTGGCGTCAATTGAAATACATGGCTCTCAACTAGAGAAAGCTCCATGTTTTGACAAGCTTCTGAGATTGACCTTTACTCCTGACCTGAAATGGAACACGTACATCAAGGCAGTTGCAAAAGTCGCTCGAAAAATGGTATGATCCTTCTACCGCTCCAGAAGATATCTCACTGCTGATGCAATTTTCTATATATATATATATAAAAGCCAAGTACATCCGAGGATGGAGTACTGCTGTCACATCTGGGCAGGAGCTGCGAAAAACAGCCTTTTCTGCCTCGACACATTACAAAATAAGCTTCGTGACTTAATGGGGGGATGGCCTTTTCTCTTCCCTGTAACCTCTTCCTCACAAGAGAGGCGTTCTGAGCCTATCTTTGTTTTATCTTGTTTCCTTGGCAAGTGCTCGTCTAAGCTCCATTCTCTGGTCCCCCTCGCCAATCTTTTACGAAAAACACCCGTCTAGCTAAAACAACTGTCAAAACCTTTCCCCACTCTTTATCTGTTCCAAAGCCAAAACTTAGATCCCGTGAACAAAGCTTCTGTATTAGAAGTGCACGCCTGTGGAACACTGTTCCCTTTGCCTGTTTCCCACCTGACTTCAACCTGGATGTCTTCAAGTCCAACATAAACCAATTCCTGATGAACCCCCTCCTTAACTAAGACAGTTAACGCAATCCCCAATACGAACGCACTGTACACGCAATAACCCTTATCCCCGAGTGGCTTCCTGGCTTTGATAAGAGGTGTTTACCTTGTAAAGAAGCCTACAATCTGTTATACTTGATTTGGTGCTGTAAATATTGAAATCTGATTCGCCATAAATCTTAGCACTACATATCGTTCTCAAAACGCCCATTCTCTTCCAATAATCCTTCTCTATTACAAACACCGGATTTCTAAAATGAACGTCGTGTAGCATTACTGAGTGGCACACAGCATTACCATCAGTTAGGTTACGTGTGATTACAGCCTCTATTTCAATTTAAGAAATATGTCCGCTGTCCATTTCACCTATAAGTGATATCGATGTTAACCTTTGACACGAACTCAACTGTCCTATCAAATATGTATATCCTGTCTCTTTTACTGAAATTATGTATCGGTTGGACATAATTATCAGACACTTCCAACATGAACGTTCCTTATTAATTTCAGATATCCTTTCAGGATTACAAGCACTTAATTGTCTATGCAACAACTAGCGAGTCTTACAGTCTACATAGGGTAACAAATAAAAGATTAGCTCACCGCTTTCAAGGTCGGCCGAAATACTGCTTTAACATGTGGGAATATGCTGCAAGAAGTACTCTTTCTGCAAAAATCGAGTACAAAAATCAATGATTAAGATATCAATGCTGAGCAAGGTACGTACAAGATACGTGATTATTTGAGAGGATTTTTTCACAGCTATGCAAGAACTACAAAAACCTAACGTTGTTATTGCCTGTGGCGGAAATATACGTGCAATTGTGAACCACTTGCATATGTAATATTTCCTTAACACTTTTTATTTGTGGGAAGCCGCTTTAACTTACTTAGAATGGATGCCGCATATTACTTATTTTTTTAATAAACATTGTCTCTAAAATGCATTTCACACCAACGAAACGTTGTTATTGCATTTCTCCTCTCCTGTTGTTTCACAGATTGACCCAATATTTGGCTTCTCTCTCTGTGACATTCACAAGAATAATTATTTTATTTTATTATTTTACTAGCAGTTCAGCCAAGCTTTGCTTGGGCGCAATGTGCAGTTCATAACTTTACCTGAATATATATATATATATATATATATATATATATATATATATATATATATATATATATATATATATATATAATAGGACAACACGAGTATGAAATGAAGACACAAAACTATATATTGGTAGATATAGAATAGACCATTTATTGCATAAAGGAATACAGGCAACATTTGGGAGATAGAAGGGACTCTTTATGACAGGGCATTTCGAAGCCTTATGCTTCTAATCAGAATAGTAGAGAAGGTGCTAGGTTACATGGGGAAGATGCGGCATCTAGCGTAAGTTCATTAGGGATGAAAAAGATTAAGAGGAATTTTAGAATGTTGGGGGAAGCTTTATTGGATTCTAAATGAATAAGGAGGAGCTTATTATATTTAGTATGATATATAAGAATATATGAGGTCATTAACATAGTATTGAAAATAATTTAGAAGCCAAATTGAATATTAAAAAAAAAATTAATGTTAAAAAACATAAAATAAAAATAAAGGCAAAATTAAAAGTAAACATTCAAATTAAACATTAAATATAATGTTACCAATAGTTGTGATAAAATTAAATTCAAAATTACTGTTAATAACAATGAAAATGGAGATAATGGTAGCGGTTATGGTAGTAATGACAGGAAAATAACGGGGATAATAATAATTATATCAATTGTAATGATGATTATAATAATAATGATGATAAAAACAATAATAATAACAATAGTAATAGCGTTAAAAACAATGCAGTAATAATAATGATAATAATAAAGGCAGTAGTAACAATACTTCAACCACTACCTCCATCATCACCACCACTATTACCAATAATAATGATGCAAATACTGTATACACTATTTATATGTGGTGCGAAAATGAAGGGATACAGACAAGCGCGGGGTTAGAGTAACAGGAAATTGGTATTTAGGAGTGAGGGGTGATTCGAATCGTATAAAATAAAGTAAAATAAAGAATATATATATATATATATATATATATATATATATATACACACACATACGTATAAAAAAGATGTAGAATAAGCCGGGAACGTGTAAGAGTTGGGTTAACAAAAGCCCCTTGGGTTTAAATTAAATTAAAGGATTGCTTCACTAGGAACGGTAGTTTCAAGAGTCCACCTTAACACTTTAAATTTCTTGAAGTTCGATTATAAAGGCCATCAAATTTATGTTTATATTGACAGGCCAGGCCTAGTAAATTGAATAAATACTTTTTCTTTATGAACACGAGGGAGAGGTCCATCGAATCGTCATAACTACTTAATGCAATATTTCTAATATCCAAGAGATTCAAGAAGTATAGTTTATAGTAGTTCTTTTAAATTTCAATATTTCTCCAAATAATTTGTTGAGGTGGTCTATCGTAGATATTTTGGTCTGGTGAATTCTCATTCCTCCTAATTTGGCTGGCAAAAAAAATGTATTTTTTCAACGGAGCCTCTTGTGATGGAAATTACCCGTAGCTGGACTAGTTCAACTGTATTCAAATCTAAGTTATATTATCAGTAGGAAGTATCATCGAGATAGAACGCTTGACTGGTAGCCGGAGGGTGTAGGATAGGGATGGGAATATGTCTATATGGGTGACGGGGGTTGGTTGGGTTGAATCGGGGGGAGATTTTCTTAGGTTTTATTTTCGGTACATTTAAAAGTTTTAATGTAAATGCCACTGGGTGGATGGCTTAGTGTAAATCTAATATTGGAGACCAAATGCGCTGATTTTTAAATAATTTCTTATTGGGGGTCACCATTGGGGTTTAGGGGTGGTGGTTAGATAGTTCTAAATTTAGGTTTTAAGTATTTAGTCCTGTGAGGTGGTTTCTAAGCTATATTTTCATTGGGCCTAGATTTTATATTGTTTTATGTTATATTCTCGTTGCATCGTGCGCTAATTGGTGGTTTGGTTGCAATTTAACAGGTGGTATTAAGTGTACATATTTACGGGGATAGGGTTTGTTAGGCAAAGTTGTTTATGGGCTTCCGATTAAGGCAGACATATTCTTAATTAGGCATTGCCTAGATGCAGACTATTCTAGGTTGGACATTTATTTAAAGTTATTTAATGACTGTGTGTTCAGAAGGTGTGCTAATATTTTATATTAAAGAGTTAAAGTTTTTTTTTATGGCGATATTTTCAGATCGTGAGAGTTTATGTGTGGTTTAAAAAATAGTTTGAGGTGTTGTCCAATAGTCCTATACTAAGGGAAACGGTTAGTGATGAATATTGTTGCATTTTCTGGATTGCGAGGAAGCGCAATAAGCTAGTTCCTGTCCGGTGGTGCATTTCCAGTTAATTGCATTTACGTATCTGAACTTTCTCTTGTGCCTGCATCTGCAAAGTATCTCTTGTGGATGTTAAATGTTTTAGGCGCCGTTATAATCTCGGTCACCTCTGTGTTACATAGAAGGCAATATTAAGATCCTGTGCTGTATGACCTGAATTTTCTTAGTATTTTCCATTTTAATGTAAAGCCTATTTTGTTTTGTTTTAGATTTCTAACTAGGTTAGATGGGGTAGTTTTTGTTTTAGGGTTCTCCTTTGAGAATGATTGTACATGGTTTGCAATGCTGGCCTTTATTGGGAAGGAGGATAATCTTATGTAGGTATGTATTATAGGGCTTGTGGGCGGTCTACCTAGAGGTTCTTCATTTATCTGGGTGTGGCCTGAGTTTCTATGTTCATGTTCTGTGGAGCTTATACCTATCTGCTGTGTGGTCATTTGTTTAGATTGTGTACTATTGCTTATTGGGTTCTGTGGGTTCTCTCCGGTGTAACTGGTAGTATAGATCTGGGCTATCAGGTTATTAGTTGTCGTATCAGGCGGGAGTTCGGTTACTGTATATGAATATATGACGTCTGAGTTCACACAATCAGTCTCCAGCTAGTTGGGTCGTTACAATTGCAGTTTGTTTTTGCTAGACTAGGGTTGCTATTAAGTATTTTTTCTGCGCTAATTTTATTTTCTTATTATGCTCTTGTTGTCCAATTGCATAAGCTCCACAAATTATTGTTGAGCGTGGCATTATTCGGATATTCTCCTTTTTGGGAATTGACCTTTCTCTTTTTCTTTTATAATACGCTATGTGTGTATATATATATATATATATATATATATATATATATATATATATATATATATTAAAAAGTTTGACGTATGTTCATGTAAAATACACCTAAAATTTCAAGTGTGTAAACCCAAAATTGACGGAGGAGTTTGGTAGATTCTGGAGGAGTTTGGTAGAGTATAAGCTCTTGGCAGGAAAACGTTCGACCAAAACACATATAAAAAGCGTGCCCTCTGTCTGAATGCACTGTTTTTAAACTTTGAAATATTTAGACCACAAATTGGCTGAATAATTTGGTAGAGACCGCAGAAGTATTTTTCATTAATTTGACCCCAATTTTTACCCCTCATCATTTATTGTTCTGGGCTCAAATCAAATTAAAATGTGTGAGCCCTGTCCAAATATGCGTATCTGAACACGGGAAACAATTAAATATATTATTTTTAATAAATATAATTTTTTCGAATTTTGCAGTTAAATTATGAACAATTTAAATTCTTTAGTAGTTTCCACTTAAATACAAATGTGAAAGAAAAAATAGAAAAAATATAAGAGCCCTCAAGATGCAGAGGGATCACTCATCGAAATAGGTATGAACGGATACGTCAGTGTATCCCAAAACAGGCGCCCAAAAAATAAATTACCTTCACTCACAGAAAATTATATTCCCGGAGTGTGCACTTCACAGAACGAGACCATACTTCACCCCCAACAAAAAGCAACATATGGTACTACCATAACAGTTCTTATCTTGTGGTATAGCTTGCCGGGATTTACTATTGCTTTAAAAAAGCTAAAATGAGGGTTCAACCAAAATACAAAAGTACATTTATCTTTAATGCGTGAAAAAACAAACTTTTATGCTTTCACCATCTGTGATCTGATTCGCACTTGGCCATAATTGAAATGTATGTCTCTCTACTTGATAAACCAACCTATTTTGCCAAAGTTCTGGGACTGACCTTCACTCCTCTTGAAATAAAAGACTCACATCAGTTCCGTTTACAAAGTCGCTGGAAAAGTGTTGGATAATTCTACTGCTCCAGAAAGAATTAAACTCTCGTACTACAGAGTTTTCTGTTTGTTAGAACCAAATACCACTTAAGATGAAGTAGTGTTGGGACATCGGAGAAGGAGCTGTGAAGAGTACTCATTCCTGAGTTGACAGGATTCAAAACCTGCTTTGAAAGTTAGTAGCGAATACCTTTTTTCCTCCTTACAATTTTTTTTTCAAACAGATTAGAGATTCCCAGTTTATCTATGCTGTATTGCTGTTTTCGTCGCAGGTGCTCAAATGTCCTTCAATCTATGCCCCATCCTGTAAAACATTCCCAACAAGCAGTCCCCATACTACAACAGATGACAACCACATAACTTACGCCCTATTCTGCCGAGAATATCAAGTACAATGTTCCTTTACTAGAACTGTCATCTTATAAAACACAACACCGTCCACCTGCACCCCAACCGATTATAAGATGGTCGGTTCCAAGTCTAAAGAAAATACATTTCTGTTGTGCACTCTCCATTACCGTTCAACACCGTTTGTTACAAGGCCCACCTGACACTCATTACCTTTTATCCTCGAATTGCCTTGGTTGTTCATAAGCGGTGACACCCCCTAATAAAAAGCTAGACGAAATAACGGTAATATTCTTTGAGCGAATTTGGTTTATCTGATAATAAAATTCTACGATGAAAATTACTGAAATTGTCGATTTTTGATAATTTCATGTTGACAGCAATATATGTTATGAACTTTTGGCTGAGAGCAAAGTGTAGTATTTCTTTTGATACTATATTTCATCTCTTCTGCCATCGAATATCTTATGGACAATATTTCCAGACTGATGTAATTTTTCCCCTAAATACAAACTTCCCTTTCTATGTGAGATTGATTTTCATGAAATTAATAACAAATCTCGTATTTATTTTTCTTTCCTAGGAGGCGAATAAATACGGGAAAATATGTGACGAACCTGTCGCA
This sequence comes from Euprymna scolopes, assembly GCF_053919585.1. NCBI lineage: Eukaryota > Metazoa > Mollusca > Cephalopoda > Sepiida > Sepiolidae > Euprymna > Euprymna scolopes. The sequence continues at coordinate 55,383,367 of NC_136498.1, forward strand.
CTTATGCCCTTCGACGTAAATACACGACTAATCCCACTAGTTGATATTAACCTCCTTTCACTTTTGAAGACCCTAGATATCGGAAAATATACTTAAATAAATTATCCTCTCGAACTATAAAACTTGGCATTCCTTTTCTGCCCCTTTTCTTTCTTGACTGTATTAATATAAAAAATTGAATGTATACAAACGTCTTGTTGTTGAAATTTCTACTAAGTGTCTCCTCAAATATTGATCCAAAATAGTCTACGCTTACATCCAATATAACTTGTTTACGGTCAATAAGAAGAAAAAATATGTATTATAAGCAAAGAATTGAACACATGTTGTTATTATTTTGAACGGCGTTAAGCAGAATCAACAAAGCTTATGAAAACTGTAATATAGAGTTGTTTTTTTTATAAATTGCTTTGAAAATTAATAGTTTACACGCCATTAGAAGTCTCATTAGCACTTCGTACTGTGAAATCCACTGTTGTAAAATGAATAAACATTTGTCAACACTGAATACCACTTTTCTCTAAATAGATATCGTTTACCAAAGTTGACATATTTCAACAGATACAAGTAAACGTGAAACTGTTTTTATTTTCATAAAACAGTTTAATTAATAATTAACAAAGGCGGACAATTTGAACTGTTCGAACTCACCTATTTAACGGGAAGTGAATGAGTTTTCAGATGTTTTCAGATTTGATAAAATCGAAATACTCATTTTGAAATTATAAATTTATTAGCAGGGAGATCCGACGTTGCCGGGCATTGAATAATGATCAACAAATATTTCACACTCTCATATTTTTTATTGTCATTGAAATCGGCGCAATCAATAGTTGTAAAATCAAATCGATTGATAGCCTACTCTAGTTGGGAATCTGTCACGGTGCATTGGAAGGAAGCTTTACACACTTCCCCGTTGTTTCTTATCGCATCATGCATTGTAGTCTACATTGCCCCGTAGAGAACCTACTGTAATTTTATAAAATATTTTTTATATATAATGGCTTAAGGTTAAGTTTAAAATGTAAAAGTCAATAACATACTCTAATTTTTCTCTGAACAAAATCATTCATTTCGACCAGACCCCTGCCTCATCAGAGAACATACTGTTAATATTATACATCGAAGCTTTCGGCTTGTGTGATAATAAAAACTACTCATATGAACGTGTGACGTTTGACGTGGTGAGGTGTTAACTCAGATTCTTCTTTCATTTCGGATTATTTCGATTGCCGATTATCAATACTTATCGAACCTACTGCTGTTTTATACAATTATTTTCATATAACGGCTTGAATTAATGCTTGAAGTGCAATAGTCAAGTATCATAATTTAATTGTGTTCTGAATAAAACACCCACTTCAAACGCGCCTCTGTCATATAAGAAACTAACTGTGTTTTTTATATGCTTGGTTTTATACTAATGGCGTGTATTTAAGTGTAAAATGGAAAAGTCATATATCATGGTGCAATTGTCCGTAAAACAGAAGCATTAATTTCTAACGCGCCCCTGTTATATCAAAGAACATATTGTTAATCTGTAGGTTCTTTAAAAACAGTATGTTCTATAAATCTTCGCAAATGCACGTGATGTTAGGCTGTGCATCGTGTAAACTTTGGTTAAAATCGCCTGTTTTTCCTCTCATCGGATTATCTCGCTTATCGATATTTATCGAAAACAGTGTGATACAAATCTGACCTAAGAACGCTTACAGACACATATACTATCTGTGTGTTAAATTACATAAAAATCGGCAAAGTCGAAACTCACACACACAGTAAAAATTACGCTTTATATTATACTAGAGCTTTGGAAATAATAAGATCATTTTAAAATTATTAGTTTATTTTAAAATTATGTTTATTTGAAATATCAAGTTTAGTTTGAAATTATGAGTTTATTTTTAAATCATAAGATTTTAATCTTAGAATTTGCAAGATAATCTAAAACAAAGACACAGACAAATTAATAACTAAATACATATTACTAATAATAATCATAAGAAAAAAAGAAATTCCGAGTGCCTGAAAGATATGTAAGATAAGTTAATCAAAATCGAAGAGAGGAACGGAGAATGAAATCAACAAGAATATATTAAATACAGGTCTACGAAACATGTCAAGCTTGAGACCACCAAGTCTCGACGGAATACCCGCATGCTGCTTCAGAGGATCTACATAACTATATAAAAGACTAACTCATAATCATAAAAGACTAACTCCAGACCAATAAAGGAGAGGTGCCCGAACGGATAAAGAAAAATCAGTGCAAAAATCACAACTAAAAGAACCATCACCAGCAACTACAGGTCTATGAAATGTCTATCTATAATTGTGGAAATTACTAACAGAACAACTTAGTCAATGAATTTACCACTCTCTTTATAATCGCAGATTACTACCCGAGAAACAGAAAGGGTTCGAAAAAACGGAAAAGAGGAAGACATAACAGAAACCAAAAGATCCGGCAAGAAATAAAAGGTAGAGAAAAGAACATAGGCATGGCATGGATTGACTATAAGAAAGCACATGCCAGTATCCCTCTAGCATTGATAATAGAATGTCTAAGAATGTTAAAAACTTCGAGGCAAAATTATCATTTGATTGAAGATGCAATGAAGACATGAGGAATAGAACTAGCAGCGAGTAGTAACTAATGATTGAGATTTAGAGACAAAGTGTTATCTTTCAAGTAGATGCTCCATCACCACTACTGTGCATTATAGCTATGATGCCCAAACCAATATGCTAAGAAAGTGCCAAGCTGGATAAATGTCCGCTTATACAAATGAAAGAATGTCCTATCTAATGCATTGGAACGACCTGAAATTGTTTCCAAAATTCAAGGTACGTACTAGAGATATACATAACCCTTATCCCTGAGTGGCTTTCGGGCCTTGATTAGTGGTGACCACCGTGTAAAAAAACAACAAAAAACACAGATTTTGCAGCCAGTATATACAAATGAAATTCATAATGAAACAGGGTGCACCGCTAATCACGAGAAAGGGAAAAACTAAAGGCAGCGAAAAGCATGAAACTACGCAAACACATAGAAATGAGAGAACTATGCGGACATTATAGCTACCAATATCCGGGAGCCCTTAAAATAACAGAAATTAAAAAAGGAAATTGAAAAGAAACAACTAAGGAGTATAAAAAAAAATTCTCGGCCTTCCACCCGGATTTCGGGCAAAATGCCGACGTGGTTACTCGGACAATTTTTGCAATTCCAAGAGTTACCCTGCTTTAGGGGCGCTTGCTTTAGGCCCCCATTTTGTAGGCCTTCTGCCAAATATTGGTGATGTTGGCACCAATTAGATAACTACCCCATTATACTCAAAACTATTGTAACAGAGTTCAAGCTACTCTCAATTAAATTTAATTCCCCAATAGCGTCAGCACTCATGCAGCCCCAGACGATGACATTACACTACCATGCTTGACTGTAAGACCGACACACTTATCATTGTATTCCACTCCGTGTCGCAGCCACATATGTTTAAGGCCATCAGATCCAAACAAATAAAAGTTCGTCTCATTAGACCATGGGACATGGTTCCAGTAATCTATGGGCTTTGTTGAGATGTCTTCAGCAAACTGTTTCAGGTTTTCATGTTATTATCTTTACAATAGGTTTCCTACTGGATTGACAGCCATGCACACCAATTTGATGCAGTGTGCGGCGCATGCTCTGAACATTAATAGGCTGAACCCCAACCTCTTTAATCTCTGCAGCAATGCGAACAGCACTGTTACGTTGATCTTTTAAAGAAATCATTTGAATGTGACGCTCAGCACGTGCGCTCGACTTATTTAGGTGACCTACTCGAGACCTGTTCTGAGTGAATCCTGCTCTTTTAAAATGCTGGATGATTTCAGCCACTGTGCTGCAGCTCAGTTTCAATGGGTTAGTAATCTCTTTTAGCCTAGGCCATATTCATGTAGCGCAAAACATGTGTTTTAAGATACTCCGAGAGTTCTTTGCCATGTGGTGCAATGTTGGAACTTTCAGTGACTGGTAAAAGAGAATGTGAGAGCTACACTACAAATTTGAATACACCTGCTCCCTATGACTCTATGGCATAGTTACACTAATGAGTCACATGTAATTTTTGAGGGGGAAATGCAGTACTCAATTGAGTTACTAAGAGGTGTAATTTATAGTATTGTACTCACTTTTAGGAGTGTAGGTGCATAGGGGTGTATTCACATTTGTTGCCAGGGGTTTAGCTTTTAATGGTTATATTTTAAGTTATTTTCACGTGAAAATAAATGAACTATTTCATTCATCGTGTGAGAAAATCAGTTGTCAGTGTTGTCCCATGAAGAGATATACTTAAACATTTGAGGAAATCTGAGGGGTGTACTCACTTTTGTGATACTCAGTATATGTATAATAAACATTAGGACTCTTGTGAATTCGAAAGAGCAATGATTGAAGGGGATTAAATGACTGATTGACTAAATAGTTTTCAAACGAATGATAGAAGATATAAAAATCAAATAGTTTTCTGTTATGGTTTGAAAGCTTAAAAAAATTCCTAGACTATATATATATATATGTATATATCTATTTATAAGACCTGTATATATAATAGCTATACTCACACACACATACACACACATATACATACATATATATATATATATATAGATATATACGAATGTATATATGCATGTGTATATATATATATATATATATATATATATATATATATATATTGACCTTGGAATGTTGTATTTAATGTCGATCAAAGTAGAACGTTCGACAAAATTTAAACTGAGTTTTCAATATTGGACATTTGAATCTTATTATTGATACAAATAAGTGTCGTGCAAATGTTAACTTGTTCAGTTAAATAGCTTTTTAATTATCAACGTTTTATTACATAATTTATGGAATCTACTGTATAATATGGAAAAGTAAAATCCAATAAATCATTTGCCCTATCATTACGTTATCGGGTGAAAGCATGCCGTATCATGACTGACTTACATCTGTATTGGGTAATGCATTACAGTCCCTTGTTATGTATGTCAATATATAAAAGAAAACTAACAATACACTCGTATTACTTGTATTATTGAGACTACTGTTTTCATTGTGGGTGTTATATTCCTAACATTTCGGCTCATCAAAGCCTCTGATATTCTGCTGGTCTATCTTGTCGAACTCGGAAATTTGATCAGCTACGGCTAAGAGAAGAAGAGCATGCTAAACCCGTGGATTAAACAAAAATCTCCGTTTGAAATCTGTGCATATTTCCGAGTTTGACAGAAACACTTCCAAATACGACAAAATACAGACGAAGTAGATCGGATGTTACATCGGCCGACACGTTGAGAAAAGAACACTCAAGATGAACATAGTAGTCAGAATAAATCTAAATAATACAAAATATTAATCCGCATCACACAAATTGAGAAAGAACAGCTATTCTATTTTTGGAGTGCTCTAAGTATATGCATTCGTTATGAAAAAATGTTTCTACTGTTCGAACATATGTCTTGAACAGAGTTGAAGTTTTACAAAAGCGGAAACACTGCCCACTTGTCTCAACTTCCGTACTGTTTCATAGCCACTAGGCTGACAAAATCGATCTGATATTGGACATGTTTTAATTAGAACTACAAACACAAATCGCCGTTGACAAGCGTATCATACAAATCGATATATTCCCCCAATCAGCAACCAACTACAAGCAGAAACATTATTTAATAACATGGTCTCCAATCTTGTTACGAAGAAAAGAATAAAAACAATGTGTACACAAAGAAATAATTAACTCCAGTCGATAACAAACGCATTGATGAGGCAACAAACTACCCCTTGACTAAATACGAAAGGAATAGATTATATGAACAAATATGGCCCGTTAACATTTAGACAGATGAATATTTTAAATCAATCATACGTTAAGTAATACTTATTGTCACTAAAGACTGGCATGGCGTAGGTGTCTAGATCGTCAATAAGACGAACTGACAATCTGGACCTGGCAAGGCCGAATGCTGTTCGTTCCAGAGAAACATTTTTATTTAGTAATCTTGCAACCTTCCGGTTGTTGCGTCTATATACCCGAAGTCTGTATCAATCCTCGAATAGAATGGAAATTACTTTTCCACAAGGTTTAGTTGGTTGTTCTTCTTTTACTGCATATCAACCTTTTTCAGATTATTTAATTGAAGAAACTTTTTTAATAGAATATATATATATATTTTAAGTCGTTTACTATTTTACCCATACTTGGGACCCAAACAGGTACTATCACTCCGGGTCGGAGTTATCCTGGGGACAATGTCAATTAAAGGGTGGCTCCTGACTCCCCAAAGCCTGCAAGATGGGGCCTCAGCATTGGATATATTTATCCATGATCGATAAAAAATGAGTTTTATGTTACGATGTTCTGGGAGTTTATGACCCATTTCCCAGTGCTGGCAATACTCAAAAATTCCATTGCATATTAATTAGAACTTCTACTCAGTCATAGCTGAGGGGTTGAGGAAATGCTACATCTGTGGATAAAATGAAGGGCGCCATTAGAAATTCAGTAAATAGACAGGATCCACTTAGTTGTAAGTGGTTATATGGAACAAATATTGTGAAAATTATACTTAAAATAAGAACATTAGTTCGAACAATTAAAATAATACGAATGATCAAAACTCATTTAAAACCCTGCAAGGTTACCCTCTTTTGGAATTTGAAAGTTCAATATTTATTGCGGAATATATTTAATAATACAATTTGGAATGACTTAGAACTTCTATCCAGTTATGGCTGACACAACGAGAGCATGCTATTCTCGTGAATTGAATAAATGATCCCGTTCGTGATTCCACACGGTAATTCTAGTGTTCGACAGAATAATTTCAATGTTGTTATGTTGGAGGTTTCACCGACCAAAACGTTGGGAAAATTACAGCAGAAATGCGTCGTTCGTTTTCTGCTAAAAGTGTATCGAGAATACTGGAGACTGTGTATAAAACAAGGCCGATAGCCATTAGTCGCGTGCTCTCGTGTAATGAATGAATGCGTGAATGCACGATTGACATGAAATTCTTAAAGATATACTAAAATGACAAAAAAGTGGGATGAAATGACTTAAATAAATAAAAAGTAAATGACTTAGAATGACTTTAATGAAGTGCGGATGAATTGAATGACGTTAAGAATGACTTGGATGCTTAGAAAATCCTTCAAAAAAACAACTTAAATTGTCTGGGGAATGACTTGAATGGTTTTGAGACTGACTGGTTTTTAAGTGTGTTATCATTTGACACAAAATTAATACAGAAAAGTGAATTCACAGTTTATATCACAAAGTTACAAATATAAGTACAGCATGTAGTAAGAGGCCAAGACAAGGGCATTTATATGCTGTCCAATCGAACAAATTAGGAACAAGGCCGATTTTAAATGTGTGGAGTGAAAGGGAAATGGGCACAACCTCCCCCGGGAGTAGTGCAGATGGATATTGACAATTGATATGAAGGGTTCCATTACATTGACCAAAGCTTATATGTGGAGTCGCCCCCCCACATATGGTTGTCACCACATATGGTTTTGCTTGCAGTATCTGCCGGACAGATACTACACTTTGATCTACGCCAAAAGGCCGAGAAAAGGGTACTTAATTGCTCCCCCACCGAGCAAATTAGGCACAAGGCCGATTTTTTTCTCTCGCATTATGAGAACCATTTTCGAGATTTTGATAGTGATTTATTTTCATTATTTTTATTAGTTCGGAAATTGTTCCTGCGCATCTGGCCGATATTAGCATTATAGCCTAGTAAAACATAGTCATCTCTTTGATCTGTGAATTTAAATCAAATACAAGTGTAAGTCAAGCTGACCTGTAATCACCTTAGTCTGACTTTATGTGACAGTGAAATTATTCTCGAAACTAAAAATATTTAAATCCAGATTAAAAATAAAATTTTAATTGGGATTAAAAAATATAAATATTAATACTGTTAAACTGGTGTAAAAAAGAAAAATCTAAATTGGGATTTGATAGGAGTGTTAATAAACAATTGTAAATTATGTAAAAAATAGTCGATTATTTTTCCCTTTTAAATATATACTAGACCACCCGTGACCCGTTGGGTCAGTACGTTATATTAGCTATGGAATTCATGTATGAGCGTGACACTTGTGGCATAAAGAAAATAGTTTTTTTTTTACATAACAGAAGCATTTCTATGAAAGTATATTAAAATGAAAAAAGAATATAGATAGATTTCTATGAGTCGTTCTGTTTATTATAATTGTTATTTTTTTTACATTACAGTTACTGAATTATAAGTGGTTAGTCATACTTATAGGTAAATATGCACTGAACAGGTATCATAATCCTTATTATAGTTAAATTCAAATTTTGATATATCATCTTTTAAATGAAATTGTTAGTTGAAAGTACAGAATAATAAAAAAACACTCTCCACATGTTAATAATGGCTTTTTAAATAGAAAATGAAAATAAAATGTAACTTTTTTCATTTAATTTAAGCAAACATTCAGTACCCATTGTGTAAAATATTTAATTTGTATGTTAATAATAAGGTCAATAAAATTAAGACAATTCTTTTCTATTTACATTTTTTGTACAATTAATTTTTTTTAAAGAAAACTTTTGTTATCCTTTTGCTTAATTGAGACTTCTTATCAGGTTCTAACTCACTTATATCCAGATTAATTATATTAATCAATTTATTTTATTGAATATGTATCGCTGAAAAGCACGGGTGCTTAAGCACTTATTGTACAGAAAATAAATATTGTATTCATATGCTAATAATAAGGTCACTAAAACTAAGACAATACTTTTCTATTTACAACATTTTTGTACAATTTGAGTGTTTTAAAAAAACTTTTTATTTTTTTCCTTTCGCTTAACTATCCAGTTTTACATCGCTCCCTTTTTCTCTCTCTCACACATACACGTAACTATTTCTCGCGTACGTAACGAAAACAGAGGGTGTAGGAGTGTTGAAATCTATGAGAGTGAAAGTGAGAGGTGTTTTCTTTCACCGCCGCTGTTTCTATTAATAATGAGTGTTGTTTTTTAAAAGGGAGAAGTTTTTTTGAAACTGCGACAGACTTTACGAAGTTGAATGTTTTTAGCCGTTAAAAAAAAAAAAACTACGGTTGATTTTATAAAATTATTTATTTATAATGACATGAATTAAAGATTTCTCGCGTACGTAACGAAAACAGAGGGAGTAGGAGTGTTGAAATCTATTAGAGGGAAAGTGAGAGGTGTTTTCTTTCACCGCCGCTGTTTCTATTAATAATGAGTGTTGTTTTTCTTGTTTGTTTACTTTTGTTTTTTTAAAAGGGAGAAGTTTTTTTGAAACTGCGACAGACATTACGAAGTTGAATGTTTTTAGCCGTTAAAAATAAAACAAAAAACTATTTGATCAAATTAAATGAAATTGTTTGTATTAAAAGCGATATAAAAATTCCGGAATTGGAATAACGGATTGATGACGTTGCTATTTACGCATGCGCAACCGGATGTTGAAAACCGGAAATCTTATTGCAAACATACAAGATCCATAGACTTTTAGTATTATATAGATATGATACAAGCAAGGCAACTATTAACAGCCTGTGTAATAAAACATATTGTTTATAATAAGAATGAATCAATAAATAAAAATATTCACCCGGAAAGCAAAATACAATAATAAAACAGTTTAATTAAGAGTATAGACAACAATTAAATGTTAAAAGTACGGTTTAAGATTATTAATAGATAAATACAGTAAAAATAAATAAATATACATATAAAATTATATTATTAGTTATAATAAAAACAATAATTGCAATGATAATACAAAATAAATAATCATTATAATAAATCATAATAAAAATAAAACATTCATAATAAAAAATTAAATGTATATGTTTATGATAAAATTACAAAAATAATAACTTAAATAAAATAAGAACCTTTTTTACTAAAAAACACCAAAAGCAGGCATCTGGAATGAGGCAAAAATAATGAATGAGATATAGTGAAGTAGAGTTAATGTAGGAACGCATGAAATACATGAGTAGGTGGATAGCATGACTAAAAAACTTAAGGCTTAAACAATATGTTCACTTCCTTCCCCCCCGTGAGAAAAGAAAAAAACTCTGAACAAAGCAAAGATCGTAGGAAATATCCCAAATGCATAATTTTCATCTACATGCATCTATTTCAGTGACTTACGATACATCAGTGTAACTAGATGTAGCGAGATTCGAAATCGCGACACCAGTGACCCCCAGTTGTTGGCGTATCGCGATTTGCTTTATGAAGTAAAAAAATCGGTCTACACAGAAGGAAAAACTTATTTGAATCGGGCTTAAATAGAAAGGCAAATAAATATGATGTTGTTACCGTATAAATCAATTAACCAACCTGACAATGTTTAACGTTTATCCTTTGTTGATTTTAATGTGATTTTATTTTTTTACTCTCGATTATCTTATGTAAAAACACGCTTAAGCTTTCATGTGTTAGTTTTTCTTTATTTAATCATCTGAAAAATATTACATTAGTGCTTAATAGGGAACCAAACCAGCTGCTGATCGTTTATGAGCCTTAAAATATGGATGCCTTATCGGTAAATTTGATAAAAGAAAGTATTTCCCGATACCTATGATATTCTAGAATAATCGACTTACAGAAAGAATATCACTAATAGAATAACCTTTACTGGTGTATGCATAGTTGCTAAATGAGACTTGCTACCAGATGAGTATCAGGAACTTTCAAAGAAGTTATATTCCTCGTAGGCAGGGATTATTCAACACATGGATGGAAATGTTGGATTTGAAAATCCAATGCTTTATAAGAAAAGCACTCTGGTTTGCAAAATGCCTGGACAATTCGTCCTGAGATATTAGCAGTAAACTAGTACATTTGCTATGTTCGAAATCAAGGACTGGGTAGGTGGACATCCTAGAATTGCACAGGGCCAGGTATCCATCTATGACAACATGGAACAAGCCATCCAAACAATAGCATACACTCTGTTTTGGTGCAGTTGGGTTACACCACGGCCAATGTACGAGGTGCCTTCAATAAGTTTCAAAACTTTTTGTGCATACATCTTAATTCTCGTAGACTCTTGAAAATTAAGTATGTTATGGCTATACATCTTATCAGATGACTGACTAATTTCTATTATTAAGGGTTTTAATTAACAGCTACAGCAGGAATTGAAGGCATCTCGTATGAACGCCATCTTGCTATAAAGCCTGTATGCGCAATTTATTGTGAGTTTGGTGAGTGCAATATTTTCTTTCATTTCCGTATAACGTTGAGATCAAAAGAAAATGCGTTCCACTGTCGCGATTTTTCTCTCGACAGCTCATACCCATATCGATCACAACCCTATCCAAACTGTTGGCAGTATTTTGCGCGAATAGTCGCCAGAGATGTCGGAAATTTTATGTTTTTATGTCTATCCTTATGGGCATGTCACTATTAAGGGTGCTTGACGGAAACGTTTTTTTTTTGGGGGGGGGCTGAAGTTATCCGCCTGATAGTCAAGGACCCGAAACTTGGATTAACCACTACGGAGGCTGTCCAATCAGCAGGCGCAAATATTGGGGCTGCTGTATTGCCATTTGCTGAATGAATGTTGGACCATGCAGTAGCTTCTGATGGGGCCTCTAGATGCCATATTCATGGATAATTATTACCACTTTACCTTATCATGTGCTACAACAAAATTCTTCGTTTCTTTTTCTCTGTTAGTTTTCCTCTCTGTCATACTATAAGCAAGTCTGTCAACCTACGTCACAATCACAAAACCCATCAGGACTAATTTCAAGAAAAAATACACGATTAAACCCGGTACCACAACTTACAATGTAGATCCCCACTATCATGTCTCCTTCTCAAGCATCAATGGATCTACGTTCTAACCTTCCAGAGGTTGAAACCCAATTATGGGAGACTACACCATACCTATTATTTCTAAGCGAAACTGGCATTGGACAAAATATTTCCATAGATGAGTTCCTAATTAAAGGATACGCTAACAACTACCAAATCTAACGCCCGAGATCGACAAGGGCATGGAATATATACCTATATTAAGGATGGCTTTCCATGTGTAATGGAAGTCTCCAGAGAATATCTTTACTTACCCTATAAGTGCATATCCTTCAGCTAACATTAGCGTATGTGGAGACTTCAATAGTCACAATGTAGAATTGTTTACCCACTCAAAATAAAACGATAGTTAGTGGAGGTTCTGCCACGATTCCTTCATTGCTTGTGACCTCACTGAGTTTGTTCATGAACCCACTCGTGTGCCCGACACTGACGGCCATTATGCGAGTCTCTGAGACCTTTTTCTCGCAATTTGCCCTGAACTATGTTCAGTTTCCGCTCCGTCTCTACTTGGATCAATTAAGATAAAAATGTACTATAATAAGTCCTCAGATGGACCTCTCCATCGTACAGTATATCGATACTCTATGGCTGACTGGGATAGCTTCCGTTCATTTACATCATATCTACCTCTGCGTTTCATGTTTAAAAAGGATGTGTCCTCTACAGTATCAGAACAGACGGAATGGTTAATTGTGGGTAGATACCGTTTCATACCCTCGAAAAAGTTCCAGCAAAACCCACCAGCCAGCCATGATTCTCTCCGAATACGCTGCTGCCATTGCGCAGAGAAATCACTCTTTTCCATTGCTTTAAACGTAGTAGATGCACTGAGACAAAAGCCGCTTCCTGGACCGCCAGCAACCATTATAAGAAAGTAATAAAGAACGCAGGAGAGGTGTATGATCAGTCCGTCAAGTTCAAATAGCTGAGCAGCGGCTTGGTTCCCACCAGTTTTTGTAAATAGCAAACAGAATCGTGAATAGAAGCGTGTGTTCTATCACAACTATCATCAATGGGCCTGGGGTAATCTCGTCAGCATCAGACAAATCCATAGTCTTTGCCATGAATTTTGCAGCTAATTCTAGATTTTGCGACCACAACCGCCAACCCCCAATATTTTATCCTGTATGAGCAAACAAGTTATGTTATATACGAATATATATAGGTGACATTGCCAACCTAATCGAAAACCCTGATATCTGGAAAGCAACCGGCTCGGACGGTATTCAAATTAGATGTTAAAAAAACGTCAAGCAGAAATAACGCCCATGCTTTCAATCTGTTTACACGTTGTATTAAGGAGGATTGCTTTCCACCACTCTGGAAAATCTCATCAGTATCCCCTGCATTTAAGAATTCGGGTGATCCCTCATTTCCCTCTCAGTATAGGCCAATAAGTATCCTGTGCGTCATGAGTAAATTGCTGGAATCTGTGTTAAATAGAGACGTAATCAACAATCTCTCCAAAAATAACCTTCTTAGTGACAAAATACGGTTTCTGTTCTGCTAGATCTACAGCAGATGTGCTTAGAGTAATAGCTTATAGGATTAGCTAATTTCTCGACGAAGACAACCTTTCAATGGCAATTTCTATTTACATATAGAAGGTATTCGATAGTGTATGACATAAAGGTTTACTTCACAAAATCTCCAGCTATGGTATAGCAGGAAATGTTTTCTCAATTATTAAATCATTTCTCTCTGATAGGTTCGTAAGAGTAATAGTCGATAGGCAAAAATCCGAACCTCACAGTATTAATTCTGGAGTCCGTAAGGGGTCCATCCTGGGCCCAACTCTCTTCCTGATCTACATCTAAGACCATAAACGGCCAAGATCGCTCCGATCCTCTGTCCTCTGATTTTGAGCATATAAAACCAAGCTTTTATATAAACATCATAAACGATCTGATCCCCATCTGCATTATTTGAAATGAATAACACTCGTTTTGGGAAGGCCTTGTGTTTTGACAAGCTTCTGGGCTTGAACTTTTCTCCTGATCTGAAATGGAACACGCACAAGTCTGTTGCCAAGGCCGCTGGAAAAATTGTGGGGTCCTTCTATGGATCGAGTAGATATTTCACTGCTTATGTATTTATCTATTTATATAAGAGCCAGATACGTCCAAGGATAGGGTACTGTTGCAACACCTTGGCAGCAGCTGCTAGAAAGGGCTTGTCCTGCCTTGGTAGAATTCAAAATAGACTTCGTAGCCTCGTGTCCTTTTCTCTTCCCTGCAACGTCTGTCTCACAGAAGAGATGTTGCGAGTTATCGTTATTTTCATGGCAAGTGCTCGACTGAGCTTCAATCTATGGTCCTACCTCGCTAAACCTTCACAGGAAACACTTGTCTAGCTGAAAACAATATCAATAATATCCCCCCCCACATTTTATCTGTACCATAACCTAATTTCATGATTCAATGAACAAAGCCTCTTTCTTATAATGCACACTTGTGGAACTGTCTTCCGTTTTCCTGCTTTCCAGTTAACTGCAATCTGATTATCTTCAAGTCCAACATAAACAAGTTCTTGATGAGCCGTTCGTCTTAAGTTAACAAATTTACCGAATTTCCAGTACTAACGATTACTATATTGCCCAATTGACTATTTTACACTCTTAACAAGTGTTCTCGAGTAGTCTCTGGGTCTTGATAATTGTTTATGCCTATCTAAAAAACTGTATTCTAATTACTGATACAATAAACTGTGTAATAAAACTAACATATTTAAACAATTGAGCATCCTACGCCTTTGTAAGCATAAACACTTAATATCGTCGAAAAGTTATTCGTTTCCTCGCACAGATAACTTCATAGTAAATATGTCATATGCATTTAATTTTCGCTGTGTCTCGACTGAGCGCTTTACATTATAAC
>NC_136498.1:55400645-55625645 GCF_053919585.1 Euprymna scolopes
GCTGTATGTTTGTGTTATAACTGTAAAAGGTAGATGACATTTCTCAGTTATTTATTACAAAAGGAAAATATTCTATTCTCTTTGGATACAAAATTTAAAGATAAAATTGCGCACATATGGTTCTCTACTTGCGAGTTCTCTATTATTCCGTAAAAATACAAACCAATTACAAATAAAAATATAGTTTCGTTCCTGAATATCAAAATTATTCTCCTAAATCCATTTGAAGTAAAAAAAAATATTATCTCTCAGTATAAAACTTTAGCAATTATATGCCTTGCTTCAAATACATTAACTGATTAGCAGGATTCAGATTTTTATTTTACGCCCCTTTCGACAGTTCTTGAATTTAAAATAAAATCTGCTAACTCTTGTATTCTGCCATTTATCATATTTACCGAAGTGCATCATTACATAACCCTTTAGTAAATGCTGGTTCCAAAACTCTACTTTTAAAATGTCTATCTAATTTTTCCTATGTGAAGCTTTCGCATTTATTCTTTAAATTGTTTTAATGTTTTGTCACTGGTTCTTTACTTCTAGAATTGTATGAAAATATTAATTTGCTTTAATCAAATTAAAATAATAATATAAAGTAAATATATAAATACAATTTGATCAGTTTTATATGAATACCTGTTTACTTACCTAATTGCTAAAAAAATATTTACAGCTCCTGTTCTCACTCACAGTTTATCTAATTTTAACATTGAGAACAAAATATTCCCTGGTTGGTTGGTTGTGTTTGTTTTATGGCATATCAACCCTTTTCGGGTTACTTAATGCCGAATCCAAAGATCTTGAAGAAAATTTTTTTTAATAGAATATATTTGTTGTTTTCAAGTCGGTTTCTATTTAACCCATAGTTGGGACCCTAACAGGTACTACCACTCCGGGTCAGAGTGGACCTGGGAGCAATGGTAATTAAAGGGTGGTTCCACACTCCCCAAAGCCCACAAGCTGGGGTCTCACCACTGGATATAGTTTAAGGTCATATCCAGGACCCCCATTGAGGGACTTTTACTCTCTGCTGGGGGGGCAGTCAGCGTATTCTGGCGAAAGTGCAAAGCAATAGATTGAATATTCAAACGGATGCATTTTTTTTGTTAGATCGATTGTAAAGGTATATAATTGTTTGTCATGGAAACTAATATCTGTTTTAATTCATAACCTGCAAACAATCTACACTTTCACAATAAATCACATCGCGTTATGCTTTTTATTGATTAGTTCTCATGGATACATTTCTCACGTCCATTAACACATTAAACAGAAAGTCATAGTAAAACATCGAGCCTGATTTACAGGTCCGGTCTTTCATAAAACATATTTTATCCTAGAAATCCAAACAGTATATTTTAAAAGTAGTCTTTGGTGCCCAGGTAAACTACTGTTTTCTTTTGGAGTGGAGTAACCGCGAATTTGTCGTAAAAAGTAAACTTGTTGCAATGATGGTTATTGTTGCCATAAAATTTTCCGAGTCGGCCAATGAATGATGTTGGGGGTTTGTATACCTCCATCAATGTATTTAAATAATGCCCTGAAAAGATCATTCTTGTGTAGGAAACAGCCAATGGTTATCTTTCTATTTAATTTATTTTCTACATATATAGTCAGTCCAGTATTTGTCATCTAAAAATGCTTAGCGTATTTATACTCTAATACTGTTCTAAAACATGGATTACTTCATCTGCTAGAACAGCCCCTGTTCCGCCAACAATAGCGATAACTTTATGTGTGAGGTACTGTCTTTTCATTACTACCACATTCCATCTCCTTCATGAATGCTAAATTTCCTTTTTCTCCATTAACGATTATTCGATTTTGTTTCCCTTTTCATCTGTAATTTTCTTGTAAAATAAAGTTGCTGTAACATGTTTTATATCGCCACCAACACAGACAAGGTGACTATTTCTTTGATTGTGCTTTTTGATATGATGTATTTTTTAGTTCTCTTTACCCTGTCAATTTTTGATTTATTCAAGTAAACATTCTTTGAATCAATATGTGGTTTTAGAGGTCCAAGAGCCTGCACATCTAACAGAAAAAGCATTTATAAGACTTGCACCTAAATTTGATGAATAATCACTTTTGATTAGTCCAATTTCATAGCAAGGTATTTTGATCAAGCTGTAAATACCCTTAGATTCTTCTTTGGGTCAAACTTTTCATCGGTTTTGTCGTTATTTTCTGATTTTGTAATCTTGATATTTTGATCCCCGTCTGTTGAAGCAATACGGATTGAATCAGTTTGCGTTCTCATAATACGATCCATTTTAAAAACTGCTAACGCCAGCTTTATTGACAGGTCAAAGTTGAAAAGTGCTAATTTGTTACATCTAATAATCTTGCTCTTCCAAGGGAACCTAAAGTATACAATCATACACATGTTAATTCAGTCGACTTTGATCTTATAATAAAAATAAAAATTGTAAACAGTTTCCATTCTCATTTTTTAATATAAATTACTACAATAGACATTTTTTTTTAAATTTAATATGTGTATGATATCGTCACTTAAACCAAACAAGAAAAATAAGAAAATAAAGATAAACTTACCTTCTGTTTGATAAGACAGGTGCACACTATGTGATTTGTCCGACAATTTTCTTTTCTCTATTTAACATGTTGTGATAACGTGGTTCACGCGCACAAAATGAAATGTAAAACAATTTATAAGTATTTTTACCAGTAAATTTTTGCCAACTACAGACGATGATGTTCTATTTATTTGTTCATCTTTTTCAGAGCAATTCATACATAATCAACTATCTAGTATACAGGGGTGAATCTGTAACACCACTTGGTTTTAATATTACTGAAGGTAGGAATAAAACGTTTCCAGCTCATTCTATGAAAGATCCTGCCAATAAAATATATTTCATGATATTTTAAAAAATGAAACAAGAGGATTTATGAATACCTATATATCCATAAAAATGAAAATGTCTGCCTTTCTGTCCGTGTGTGTGTCTGTTTGTGTACATTTCCCAATGTTAATTTCCAATCTAAAGACTCGAAATTTGATATGCAGAGTATGGAGATTTGGGAAAATCTTTGTAATCAGTTTCCGGCTAGAAATTAGGATGTTAAGCGGTAAAAGTTAAACGATTTGACCTTTGAGAACTCTACCAAACTCTTCCGTCACGTTTGGGTCTAAACACTTGAAATTATAGATATAGGTTCCTTGGACATGGATCTAACTTAATAACTTTATTTGATCATAAAATAATGAATGTAAATGGATCCTAATAGACGTACAATTTTTTACAAAACTTGACCTCTGCGGTCTACCTAATTACTCAGAGAATTTCTGATCTAAACATTTGAAATTTTACATAAAGGGTATTCAGAGATTAATACATATATTTAATGGGTTTGGGTCGATAATTTGAGCTACCAATATGTAAATGTATGTATGTATGTATGTATGTATGTTTGCATCTCTGCCTAAAATTTTAGACAGAGGCGACGGAATTTCACAAGATCAGTATCATTTTGAAGCTCGACCCTTAAGACGACAAATACCGAAAAAAATGCTAAAAACATTACAAAATTAATTCCTTCACCTTCCACAGACCACTTTTCTACAGAAAGTGGTCACTTTCCCCACCGATATTTTCGAAAGTCATCCCTTTTTTTTGATTGTCCAGCCTTAAATTCAACCTATGTCACTTCCGGGTTCGTGGCGGTCGTAACAGCAAAGACGTCAGGTTTTTCCTGTTCTTTTTCTCATTTGCGGTACGGATTCGAGCTTGCCTTCCTACCACCACTTTTTTTTGCTCAACACACACCTCCAAGCACACGGGCAACACCGGGACCCATACTAATATATATATATATATATATATATATATATATATATATATATATATATATATATACGTTTTGTTTAATTTACTATTTCATTAATTAAATGCAATCTTAATGATGGCAGCCAGGCTTAACTTTGAGATAAAAATTCATACTAAAATGCTATTGGACTCATGAAAACGCTGTTGAAGTGCAAAGACACTTTAAGAGTGTTTATACGTTTTTGGAGACACCCTGTATATACCATTTTTCACAGTTGGAAGCGTCGAATGTCACCTTGGCGGTTTAGTTTCAAACCTGGCTTAAGGTAAGCTAGTCTAACCGCACTGAAGAACTGCGATACAGCGAAATATGGATGGCTATATATATATGTATATATATATATATATATATATATATATATATATATATATATATATATATATATATATATATATGACAGAAAAAAAGAATTCGTTTTGAACCCTAGACTTCTTTCGCCATCCTCATCAGGAGCAAACGATGGCATTTTTTAATCTTTTTTTCTTCTAGAGGCCAACTGAATTCTTTTTTCTGTCATTTGTAAATTTTGTACCAAAAATAAACCCTTTCAATATATATATATATATATATATATATATATATATATATATATATATATATATATATAGGGGGTGGGGTATGCGTATATATATATATATATATATGTATATATGTATATGTATATATATATATAAACACACACACACATATATATATATATATATACATATATAATAATTATTTATGGCGAATCCTATACAAGCAATGATCTCTCTAGTATTATGTGAATGACGTAAAAAAGCAACATTAATATAACATGTTTTCAACTTATACGTAAAGATGTAGCAAAACACTTTTGGGTACCATACGTGTCACATATGGATTCAGAAGTTATAAGGTCTCATCTCGAAAACGAAGCCGCAAGAAAACCTGTTGTTTCGAAAGGTTTTTATTTGTTCGTCGAAATGAAAATCGTGACCCAATGACGTGATTTAAAAAATAAGACGAATCGTGACTTAAAAAAATAAATAAAATAAATGATACATTCCTAATGTTTTGTTTATTTAGAAATGAGCGCACGGGATAATATTTCTTGGTATTTTGTTTTAAATAAAAATCGAAACTCTCCCTCCATTCTTCCTCGATGTCGTATGAATCTAAAACTCGCAAATGATGTACAAGTTTCCTCTATAGAAGAGTGGCAACATATTCACCGAATAGATAGGATTCTGATCCTACGGCAAATCAACATTTTTGAATAACGTAATTCTGAAACTCGATAAAAAAGGGATGTTGTGAAGCTTTATAAATATAAATATTTTTATAATGGGAAATATTATTAAGCAGGCGAGGCATTTTTATCAACATAGCATATTATAACAAGCGTTTCTTTTTTTTTTCGGGTTAAACAAGGCATATTGCCACCTTGAAAGTGTTCGGGATCGTGACTAACAAGTGCCTGTATGTAGTTCCTATTTAGAATGCCTCCTCACGAGACAGAGCTAGACACCAGGGTCGTTTTTTAAATGGGAGAAAAGGAACAAAAAATTAAAATTGTCTCAGTCGTGAAGGACATCTCCTCTACTAACAGAGAACAAGAAATTGAAGTGTAGCATCTGAAAAACAGATATTACACTTTGACGCGCCTGTATGTAGTTGAACAACGATCCGTCTATTTATATGACATTTAAACCTCTGCCAATGCAGCATGGAATAAGAAGGGAATTCTCTTCTTATTCCATGCTCCCAGGGCAGCATGGAATAAGAAGGGAATTTCAAAGTCTAGCTATCCAGTGGGAAAAAAACTGTTAAGTTATAAGGCTTTCCAGTATCTCGTGACCGTAAGAGTGAATGGGTCAGATTTTGTTCAGTTAGTCGGGAGTATGCACTTTAAGGTGGTACAATTCATCTGAGTTTATTAGGGTACATTCCAGTAAAGTACTTGTGCATCAGGCACAGGGATGACAAACTGCAGCAATATGACAGAGGTTGGAGACTGGCCGATAGTGCGGGATTTATTAGATTTGAACACTTATTAAATCATTTTAATTAAAAATACAACAAAGCACAATCCTAACTTTTTATCGCATCTATATCGCACCACAACAGCTGTTAAAGTTATGTAGTACTAAAACACAATAAAAAGGCCCTTTTTTAAATTTTCCGGCAAATCTATCCTTTCTAGAATGTTATTAATGCCTAAAACCGTCATATAGATACTGACACCTTTTCCCCTCACAGAATTACATTGAAAACAACAGATCAACAATTTTCGGGTCCTGTTCAGATTGTCTCCTATATCAAAAAAGTAAATAAAGAAAGTGTATACGATATATTAAATAAAGAAAATCGGTACGGTATATTCGACAACACGAAATTATCATATTCTAAAAATATGCTAAACTATTACAGTAGCTTTATTTTTAAATAAGGAAATCTACTTTTATGAGCAATACATTGAAAACCTAAAAATACTAAGGGAGGAAAGTCAATAATTAGATATGCGAGATTTATATATGACACCTAGGAATTCCCATGACTCGCTTAAAAATTATTTTCTTTATATAAATAAAACACATCAGTTATGTAATTTGGAATAGGATATTTTCGTTTCACGGATAGGAGCATCATACAAATGTTGCCCTTATACTAATGAGGGGCGACCAGCATTTCCCTGTCATAAAATACGATTTAATATATATATTGATTCATGCATGTTTCGCATTTATTATTACGGAACCAATTCCCTATTTGATAATTTATTGTACCGAATATATAGTTCTGATTTTAAAAGTAAACTAATTACTAAAGTTTCATTAGTAGAATAGAAAAGAAAACATTTAGCGCTCCAGCCGCGTTCTGTATTGTTTTAGCTGTCGACATAACGATAAGTAATGTTTATAATTAAACTACTACAACTATGAATGCATTTACGTATGCGCCAAAGTAATAGATATATGCCGGCTAGTAGAAACGAACATTTTGTATCGCAACTTGTCGACATATATCTGAACAATGTTTTTATTCGGTATAGACTATCTTTTGTCTATTATTAGTGTATTATTAGTATCTTTTTTTTTAATTTCCGCGTTATGTATTCAGTAGTTTAAGAGTTTATCGGTTACATATTTCAAAGCAGAAACATACTCATATGCACCTACTAGTTTTTTTTATATAGATTAGTGTACATAGATTACTGGAGAGTTCTGGACAAAAACCTAATTTTCTTATTGTGGAACAGATATTACCTAAGTAAAAAAAGATGTTTAGCTATAAATAAATATAAAGGTGTGGGGGGATAATGCCTCGTCTTATAACATCGCAACACTAATAATAAATTAACTGAAGGTTTTTTGACATTTAATAGCAGCATCTCATAGAATTAACCCCCCTTTCTTTATGGCAGTAGTAGTAAAACTAGAGTTGTTCTCTTTTTCTTTTAGTAGATATTCGACTGTAATCATTCGCATATTACTCTAAAAATGAAAAAAGAAAAAAAAAACAATGAAAATTCTTCGCCGTATTCTTGTTTTTATTTCTGACTAGCAGTTCAGCCCGGCTTTGCTTAGGTCCTATGTACTTTTCATAAACTTTATGAGCATATATATATATATATATATATATATATATATATATATATATATATATATATATATATATATATATATATATAAATATTGAAATGTTTGACTCATGTACAAGTAACCTTCATCCAAAATTTCAAATGTTTGGAGCCAAAAATTGCGGAGGAGTTTGGTAGAATCTGTAAAGGTCAACTCTCTCAACTTGGATTACTTTGCAGGCTAATTTCGCCCCAAAACTGACTAAAAAGCGTGCTGCATCTCTTAATACCATTTATGTACAATTAGAAATGTTTACATACAAAATTGGCAGAATAGTTTTGCTTTTTAACTTAGACACCTTGGCAGACAAATTTTCGGTCAAAAACCGATTAAAAATCTTGCCCTTGTCTGAATTCACTTTATATACAATTTCAAATGTTTGAACAAAAATTGGCTAATAAAGTTGGTAGAGACCGGAGAGGTAATTTTTCTTAACTTTTAGCCCCCCCCTATTGAGACACCTTAATATTTATTGTTTTGTGTATCTACCCAAATTAAAAGTTCGAAACATTTCCAAGTAACTGGCATCTAAAATTACAAGTGTTTAGGCCCAAAAGTAGCAGAGGAGTTAGATTGAGCTTTCTAAGGTAAAATACGTGAACTCTGATCCCTTAACAAATCAATTTCTAGAAAAAAAAACGATTAAACATATTTTCGAAATCTCAATACCCCTTATGTTAAATTACGAGTTTCTAGACTGAAAAGGGGCAGAATAGACTGGTATGCGAAATGTACACACAGACACAGACAGGCAGACAATTTCACTTTTCACAAGGTTTCTAATGATACCAGATTTCCGTATGAAACTTAAAAATAAGAAAAAACTGACATTTTGTAATATAGACAAGAAAACGAAAACAAACTGTAA
The DNA here is from genome assembly GCF_053919585.1 of Euprymna scolopes. Taxonomy (NCBI): domain Eukaryota; kingdom Metazoa; phylum Mollusca; class Cephalopoda; order Sepiida; family Sepiolidae; genus Euprymna; species Euprymna scolopes. The sequence goes on from NC_136498.1 coordinate 55,408,971, forward strand.
TAAAAATATAAACATTGGCAAAACCAAGTCAGGCGACTCTCTACTTACCTGGATAAGGATTTTGTGTTTTAAACAATTTTGAAAAACGAGTAATGTCAAGCATTATTATAGGGCAAGACGATCATTAGATGAGTGTCAATAATAGCTCAAAATTGAAAGAACCAACAAGGTATTAATATAAACCTATCCAAAATATGTCGTTGTAACTGATCTTGGAATTGAAAACATTTGTTTTCATATATTTGTTTTTTATTAATCACCTTTTTTATTGCCTATGCTACAAAATGCACAAAAAGCTTAATTTAAAAGGAAAACCTCATTTGTTACTAAGTTCTAGCAGTTCTTTTAAGTTCTGGTTTTGAGTTGCTTGGTTTGTTATTTTATTAAGTTTTCTACCTTTAAGATTATTAAGTTTTGACGTATATTTAGGCTCTTTAAAAAACATCCCTTTAACATTGTAGACAGAAAAAGAAGCGGATATATTTATTTCAGGCGATAAAAACTTTCTACTTTGAATATTTACATCTTGTAGCATCGGAAATTGCCAACTGATACAAATGATTATATTACCATCTTTAGCGAAGCAAAGCGATTATTTTTTTTACTCTTCGGCACTAAACGATTTCGATTAGGCAATCATTAAAGTTGATTGTGTACTGATCACGCCCGGAAGGGTAATTATTAAATGCTATATTAAGCTACAGAACTTGGTCACTTAATTCGTTTTCTGCTATTTCCGGTTGCGTATTCGAAACTTTTAATAGCTTTGTAATCACTTTTGATTGAAAACAAAGAAGAAGTATATTTTGAAAATCAAGTCTGATGATGCCATATATATATATATATATATATATATATATATATATATATATATATATATATATATATACATATATATATACATATACATATATATATATGTATATATATACATATATATATACATATACATATATATATATATATATATATATATATATATATATTGCACCATGAAAAAATGAGAAACGTTAATATACGCTTCAAATAACCATCCCTATCCTATCGTGATTGGTAACTGTTCGGGTTCATACTTCTCTAGATAAGATTATCTTGTGAGATCAGAAATGTTAACGAAGCAACTCAGGACTGGAGGGCAGATACCAGATATTAGATTGTCGGACAGTGTAAACCTTCTAGGTTTCCTTTAAATCAAAAAAGAAAAAGATACGTGTAATTTCAAGATGCAAAAACATAAAGCCTAAAATAATATAGTGCAAAATAAAAATAAAAAGATAAATGCGCAATATGATATAAATATGACTCCCAAATAAAATAAAACCATTAAAACTAAATAATTATATGTTTCAGAATTTCTAAGATAAGAATTACTAATACAGTGTAACCCGGATATAAGATACTTCTTGCGCGGGCCCTACATCTCTGTTATATCCGGGTCATACTTATATCCGGGGTTCTTATATCCGGGTGTCCTGTGCACTGTATATTAACACAGGCTCTAATTTGAGACCAGAGAAAACCTCTCTTATATCCGTTTCTTCTTGTATTAGGGTATCTTATATCCGAGTTACACGGTACTAATTCTAATAAAAATAATTAGTTGTTTGCAAATACACAAACAAGGGCACTTCTTTAAGTATTACTTGTTTTCTTTTACGAGAAATGTTCCAGACAAAGCGTGAAGCCAGTTGATGAAAGAAACTACAAGAAAAAGCTGATTATTGTAAAAAAGATGTTATTGAAGTTAGTCTTGAATAAAGCAAGCTAAAGATAGGAGGGGAAAAGTCAGCCGAAAGTGTTCCACAAGGTTGCGGTTTCAGTAAAGAAGATAGTGAAATAGAGGACTGTATAAAAATGATGCATCTACACAATAAGTTGCTGGAGACGAGGTCAATGACTGAAATAAGATGGAACAAGGGTTTATGAGTACATCATTACTTAAGTATTTATATTATGAACAATTATTCAGTCACTCACACGTATGTTTGCTTCTGGTAGATTTTGTAATGGATATATTTATATATGTATGCGCATGTATATAAAGTGCATATATGTGTGTGCCTGTTAAGAGAATAGCAGCGAATTTTGAAACAGAAAAATAGATCGCAGCATCTGTATGCAAAGTAGTGTGGTATGACGATATTGATCAGAAAATTGTTTGAGGAAAATGCAAAATAGTTATACTATTTTTGCAAATTCAAAATTTTTGAGGCTATGTTTACACTAATTAGATTTACCACAAAAGGTTGTCGCTTTGAGTGAAATATTCCTAACTGGTTATATCTTTCACAAAAGTGAAGCTTCCGTCTAACCCAAAATTTAATTTTATACTTGTGCAAATTTTCACTCGTAAACTCTTACTTTACAGTCATGATTTTAAAAAAAAATTACAGTTATATGAATTGACACATAATTAAATGGAATGTCTTATTTCTGTGTATTTTAGAAAGTCTACTTTACAAGTACTAACCTTAACTTTGTGAGAGGAGATTCATTGATTCTGTGATCTTGCAGGGGTAGTAATAATAAAAACCCGAAACAGTAATATATATATATATATATATATATATATATATATATATATATATATATATATATATATATATATATATATATATATATATATATACTTGCATGGATGGCCGGCGTTGCCCGGGTGTTTGGATGTGTGGGTTGAGCAAAAAAAAAAAAAAGATGTAATGGTAGTGTGGTAGCTTGTGGGATTGGAGGGGTGTGGACTTTTGTGGGCTTTGAGGAGCCACCCCTTAATAGTCATGTCCCCCAGGTTCAGTCTGCCCCGGATTGGTGGTACCTGTTAGCGTACAAACTATGGGTTTAATACACACCGACTTGGAATAAAACCATATTAATTCTATCAAGAAAATATGTTCAAAATCACTGGAGTCGGCATTAGATAACCTGAAAAGGGTTTATATGCTGTAAAAAAACACAACCAACAAATTTAAAACTTAAAATTCATCTCAATATATCAAAATGCATTTAAAAATTAAAACACTTTCACGGTTTAAGTGGGGGGTTACTTATCCAGCCTACGAATTTAGAATTTAAAAGTTAAATAAAATGTATTTTTTAAAAATAAAAATGTAGGTTTCGTCTTTTTCACTGACACAGTTTATAAGCACTCCTTTCCTTCAGTGCATACAACTTTTAAAAGGTTCACTACTCACACATATAAATATATATTCACTCCTGTCTCATATATATATATATATATATATATATATATATATATATATATATATATAATTATTACAATAATAATTGGCTCAAGTGTTTAATCTTTTCGGGATTCATCAGTGCAGTTTGCCACTATTATTTCCGGTCGGGAAATTCGAACCCGGCCACGCAGCTATCTCTGACTCAATTTGCAAGGAACTAACCTCAAGGCCAATCTCAACCGTGAAAAATATCCTTGAAATTATAACATATACTTTTTAAATTTCGGAACATCCGGCCATAGTGAACTAATGATTATATCATCATGCTATTTCTGTTTCAACTTTAAAGTGCTATACGGTAAGAAACCTAGGACATGTGCTTTAACAAAATTGTGATTTAACGTTTGATATATATTTATACACACACACATACACACACGCATATATATATATATATATATATATATATATATATATATATATATATGTATGTAGGTATATTAAAGTGCAAGTAACAATTTTCGAAAACACATGTTTTTTTTCTGTTTTTTTTTTTACAAGAGTATATGTAACAGATGTGTTTCGTTAGCAGATAGTAAAATATATTATCACTGTGTTTTAATGTAGCAAATTCTTCATACAATTTTATTGAGCAAAAAATTCCAACACAATTTCTACACGTCACAAACTGTTAAAATCATTACTTTTTCTGTCGACAGTGTAATTGTCTTTGTTTATCAGGTCTCCATCTTTTTATTAATTGATTTCTTTTTCCCTTTCAGCCGTACTTCTGTATTTATAATTGTTCTATTTTTCTTATATAAAATATATTTTTAAAATTACATTTTCACTCCTAACAAGGCATACTGCCACTTTGATGTAGGGGCTACTATCAGGGAAATAAGCTGCAGGGGTACTATGAAGGGAGTTGGGCAGCAAGATGTTGGTTCACATTACACTTGAATTCCTGCATGTCAGTACAGTTGGGGAAGCAGAGACCCGGAAGGAAATTCCAAAGTCTAGCGGTTCTGAGGAATGAACTACTAGAGTAGAAGGCTCTCTTATATGTAGAGATATCTACTGTGAAGGGGTGCAATTTAGCTAGTTGTGGGGTTTGTCGGGATTATTTACATCAAAGGGGTACAAGCGCTTGCAGTTCGTCGGATCATTTATCTTTAAGTACTTGTAGAACAGAAAGTGGGATTCCAGATTTCCTCGATGGGACAGAGGTTGAAGCTTAGATGACAGTTCATGACCTATCAGGTCGACGGCTCTCTTTTGAAGCTTGTCTAGGAGCGAGAGACAAGTAGCAAATCCACCAGCCCAATTTGAGCTACAAGATACTTTCGGGTCTTAGTAGCTTTCTAGCACGGTAGAGTGATTTACTTAATTAAGTTTATTTTCTCCATTCATTGACTATTTTCAATGTAAATTATTCTGTTTTTTTTAACTGCCATATTATTGAAATATATTTTCCACTTGTTTTTCTGACAATACTGAAACAGCTCTACTTTCGTATTCATAAAAATTCTTTTCATTCAACTTATTAAATGTATCCCTCAAATTCATTTTCTCCAATTAATCCTTACTTAATATGATCATTAATTTAAAATGATCTGTACACTACATTGTCTTTTGAATGTATATGTGTATCTTTCCACGAGAAAGCATTCCATTCTGATGTAAAAACGCCAGTTATTTAATCCAGGGAAGACCACTCTAATTTGTGTTTCTTACATATATTTTGCTTAGTTATTTTCTTTTCTTATTTCATATATATAAACATTTGCATACGTATTTCATTGTGTTTTTTATGTTTCTATATTTATGTAGTTTTTGCCATTACATTTCTATAATATTGGACTTAAAAATCCTTGTTTACATGAGTAATCCTTGTTATCTTATTGCCATATTTATGTTACGATTCTAAGCTAAATAAGTATCAGAAATCTATTGTTATAGTTGCTTTACAGTCTAAATGTATGTGTTTTATATCACACTTTACCTTTTAATTAAATTAGTTTACCTTATATGTTCGGTATGTCTAATTATTTTCTTTGCTTTTAGGTTTTTGATATTTCAATAGTAGGTGTTCCTATAAGTTATGTTTTATTTATATTTTCTATATTAATTATACTCTAATATCTTGCTGCCATCCTTTTTAGCCCCCTCATTCATTTATGTCTTCTCCTTTAGTTATTCTTTCTATTTAGTCTGGTTTAACGCAGGACACCATATATTTATTTTTTTTACCTGCACCACTGCACTACATCCAAGCTCTTATTTAATCAATCTCTCTTAGTTGCTAATATGTTATATGATGAAAGGCTACATAGCTTACATTTTTCCGATTTATTTGGGATATACTAACTAGCCGTCCCTTCTACCTAACACTTTATTTTATATTCAGTTTTATTGCTACGGATTTCCCTAATCCATTTGCATAGTTCCATGTTGTTTTTCTTATTACTTTTCCGGGTTCTATAATTCATTCATTTATTACATATATTATCGATAGTATTGTCGTTCCTATTGTTATTGGTGTGTATGTTATTACCTGTCTTAAACTTAGAAGGATAGTAGGTGGTTACGGAATCATTGAATTGACAATCTGACAATCGCATATATTGTTTTCAGTTGTGACCCCTCATTCATAGACAATATCTGAAGTAAGGTATTGCCTTTAAAATGATAATTCATCTGAGTTTACACAATTGCAGTTATTTTCACTAAATTTGACTATATTTTTTCTGGGTTTCCTTTTACATAACTTTTCTGATTGTGTTCCTTTTCCATTGTTGGAACTTATTATAGCTTTAGGTTAGTTAGTTTAACTGTATTTTTATTAATCACTTTACATGTCGTTTTTCAATAATTTGAAAGAATATTTCAGGATGTTTTTTTAATGTGGTCATTGTACGGCGGATTAAAACAGATCTTGTTTCTTCGTTCGTGTTTCCACTTATTTTCTCTATTACATAAGATGCCCCTTTCTAATTATGACTTATAGTTTTCTATATTCTTATAGATTTTTTTTTTCATTTTTGAAATCACAACTTTAAAATATATAAAAATCGATAGAACATTAACTCTATATTAATATATATGAAAACTGGAAGAATTAAAATATATATTTAAGCGTAATTTACGAACGGGCTTACTTAGATACATATTTTTTCAGTTTAAAAAAGAATTTTCACACGTACCGCTAGTTTAATATAACGGCTTGCATTAAGGTTTAAATGCATAAGTCAGTTATTATGGTGAAAGCGTGATCTAAACAGAATCATCCATTTCGTACGCGCCTGTCATATCAAAGAACATAAGGTTAATTTTATAAGCCTTGCATATTTGTGCGATGATAATTATTTAATTAATATTTAACATGAAAAAGTCAACTACTATAGTTCAATTGTTCTCAGGAAGGAATCAATTCGAATGCGCCCCTATCTACCACCTATAGCAATGCCCAACGACTCTTTATCTGAGCGTACATCTTTCAAACTCCTTGGCCTAATGTTCACAGGAAACATGAGTTCGAACGTTTACATTGAATGCATTGCCAGGGCCGCTGCAAGAAAGGTGGGCTCTCTCTACCGTGCTAGACACCTATTAACACCCGAAAGTATCCCGTACCTCTATAAGGCCACCATTCGCCCATGGAGTATTGCTGTCACATTTGGGCTGGTGCATCTGCTACTATTCTCTCACTCCTTGACAAGGTTCAAAAGAGAGTCGCAAACCTGATAGGCCCTGAACTGGCATCTAAGCTTCAGCCTCTGTCCCATCGACGAAATGTTGCATCCCTCTGCCTGTTCTACAAGTATTTTAGTGGTGAATGCTCTGACAAACTGCAATCACTTGTGCCCCCACGACGTGAGCACCCTCGACAAACTCGACAGGCTGCTCAATCCCCCCCCACACTTTAGAGATCCCTAGATGTAAAATATATTTCTACTGCAATAGTTTCTTCCCCAGAACCGCTAGACTTTGGAATTCCATTCCAGGTCCCTGCTTCCCCAACATTACTGATGTGCAGAAGTTCAAGTGTAACGTTAACCGACATCTTGCTTCCCAAATCCCTACACCCTACATAGTACCCCAGGAGTTGTTGCCCCTGATAGTAGCCCCCTACACCAAAGTGACAATTTGCCTTGTTTGGTGTGAAAATGTAATAAAACAAAAATCATATAAAGCTACTGTTATTTTATATGCCGAACATTTTGCTTATGTGGCAATAAAAGAAAGTCACTTGTAATATACGACTGTATCCAGAGTTCAGTTTATTCAAACCTTCCTATTGATTCTTTCATCATATTTTTTCGATTACCGATATTAATCGGAGACATTCCGAGACACAACCTATCTAAAAACACTACAAGGCACATAAATCGGCCAAACCAATTATGGGTCTATGATGAAGGAAGTAACACCAAGAAAATTACATTTTCTATAATAGTTTATATATATATATATATATATATATATATATATATATATATATATGTGGGTGTGTGTGTGCGTGTGTGTGTGTACGTGTGTTCGTGTGGGTGTGCGAGTTTGTGTGTGTGGGTGTGCGTGTGCGTGTGTATAAACTGAGAGAAACAACCGATGGTATAATTACCTTAAGTATAATAAGAAATATTCGGTTTTAATAGTATCAGATATGGTTTGACCGTTTTACTTCCTATTCAATAATATATAAAAGCTATATCGTAAGATTTATTTCGACCAGTGATAGGTCAGAAATAAGAATCGCCCCCATATTTATTTCAAGATGGCGGGCAAGTGACCATGAACCTTAACTTGCCAGCTACGTTCAATGACCCTGAGACATCATACAATATCTGAAGTCAAACGAATGTGATCAGAAATGAACATGAAACGTAACTCTGCACTCTGCTCTATAGTATGACGTTTCGTATTATATCATTTCACGTTTCGTGACTGAAGAAAATAAAAAAATTATATATATATATATATATATATATATATATATATATATATGTGTGTGTGTGTGTGTGTGTGCGTGTGTTGGGGGTGTTCGTGCGTGTGTAGGTAAGCACTCACGAGCATATAATAATTGGAAATATATATAAAAAAGAAAATAATATGGATGTGTATATGCGTGGGTGTGTACGTATATAGAAAAAGAGCATATGTATATCTGGTGAGTATATATATATATATATATATATATATATATATATATATATATATATATATATATATATATATGTGTGTGTGTGTGTGTGTGTGTGTGTGTGTGTGTGCGTGCAATAGAGAGATATCTCTCTTTGAAAAATAACGTAAAACATTCGCTTTAGAATGGAACACAAAACAAGAATTATCTTTGTACAGGGAATAAGGAATTAGAAAATATCCAACCTGTGTTTTAAGGCCCTGTGTGTTATTTTAATGTTTTTCATGTTAGTATTTAGAATTAAAATTATCTAATTATAGTTTAGGAATGAATTAGTAAAAAAAATAATATTTTCCGAACCTGAAATCCCAAAAGCTGAAATATCAAACTTACTAGAATGGTAAGAAAGTTGAGTAAACGTATCTGCAAAGTTAAAAAAAATCACACCCACTTACACAAAAATTAATGAATTAGTTCAGTAAAATAAGATTAAAAAAACAGAAAATAGGGAATAAAAGAAATGAAAATGAAAATAATTACACAGTATAACGATTTTTTTTTACACAGTGATCACCACTTATCAAGGCCCGGAAGCCACTCAGGGATAAGGGTTATTGCAAGTGCATTACGTTAGCGAGGATATTTGATGAAGTGTTTACTTAAGGGGGCGATTCATTAGGAATTTATTAACGTTGTAGTCAGGTGGGAAGCAGGCAGACGGAACAGAGTTCAACAGGCGTGTAGTTCTAAGAAAGAAGATTTGTTCATGGAATCTACGTTTTGATTTAGGCACAGATAAAGAGTCGGGAAATTTTTTACAGTGGTTTACGCTAGACGGGTGTTTTTCGTGAAAGTTTTGCGAGGGGGAACCAGAGAATGGAGTTCAGACGAGCACCTGTCATAGAAATAATGATAAAACAATGATAGGCTCGCAACTACAACTCGCAACTGCAATACAACAAGGTGCTATCGCCATTTCCGGTGAGAACAGATATCTATAGAGGCTGAAGAACAACTCGATATTATCAACTATAAAGAAGAAATGCCCCCATTTCATAAGGACTATGCAAGTTTCAGCACTTCTTGTGTAAGTATATTTTATAGAGTATTTTAAAAAGTCTCCATTTATAGAAATGTAAAGAATAGGAATATACTTTATTGTTTCGTTCACGAAATGGAAAACTATGAAAATAGTTTTGCTTCCGGAATTTTCGTTTTGTTTTTTCACTACACTTGTAATCATGAAAAAAATAATTATTTTTTACATATATTTAAATACACTTTTGTAGTTTTAACAATAAAAATAATTAACCTTTATTTTTCTATGTTTTTTGAAGTGTTTATACTACGTGTGTTATGACGAAACACTCAAACTAAAACATCATAAAAAGTAATATATTGTTATAATTCTAAAAACATATTAAAACCATTGTAAAACAACATTTATGTATTACATATTTCTGTAAAATATAAAATGTAAGGAAGTTACTTATTTATAATAAGAGAGGAAGTCGCATATCGTAAACAGAACATTATTTCAATTAAACAGAAGTTCTTTGTGTGAAAGAAATTGTAGTCGAGTCTTTATTTTATTACAGTTTATCGAATGTTCTGTTTAATAAAAATTACAATTCTCCAGCAAATTGCATCGCATTGCTCACTTTATTATTGTTCTTTTTTAATTGTGCAGTTTACATTTCGCCGTGATGGCAAGAATGAATAGTTAACAATTTTTTTTTCTAACAATGTGATAAATCGTGAAGTGGTGTTGGTTTCAGTGTTCAAAATTAAAGTAATAGAATGTGAGCGTTCGAATCCGACAAAAATGTTCAAACAGCAAAGCAAGTCATTTGTTTGTTATTTACGTTAAGGTTTAGTGTTTTATCGTAGAAACCCTCCATGTAAATAAATTTTAAGAAAGGAAAAAAAAAGTTAAATGCTTGTCGTTTTGGTTGTACAAATACTCTCGAATCCTACAGCGAGTATAAGAAACTAAATTCGGCAATCACCTTTATACAACTGAATGTAAAAAGAAGTTAACAGTTTTAAATAAGCTGAACATTTTACAAATAAACGAATAAATAGTATACGATAAGAGTTTTAAATAACTTCAATTCATCAATTTAAAAAACCTTGTGTTAAAAGTTGTGTTATTATATTGTTTTTTGAAAAAAGTTGTTGTTAAAAATAGATAACTTATTTTTCATTAAAACTCGTTACTTATGATATTTATTTATTTATTTCTGCAAAACTTCTGTTTATTTAAATCTGTTCATGTCTGCTAACATTCATTGATATAACGATGATTACAGAATTTATTCCTTATACTCGATGCATGGTTCAAGAAGCGCTCGAGATTGTTTGTACAACTAAACGGCAAACCTGCCGAAAATGTCTAGTCAAATAACTAAGTTAATATCAGGGGGAAAGGTTGGAATATTAAGGTTATCATGTGACCGGTGATTTATTCCCTTATAATATAATGACCAGTTTATAGAAAGAATAGCAAATAATACATCAAATAAACATTTCGTGGAATGCTATAATTAAGATGTGGTATATAAAAATACGCATGTATCCGATTAAATTGCGATAGCAAAATTTCAAGTCAATATATATATTTTTTTTTAGATTACATATTACTACCATACGAGCAATTATCTGTACATACACACACAATATATATATATATATATATATATATATATATATATATATATATATATATATATATATATTAGACATTAAGAGAAGCTAGACATATATAAATATCGGTTCACATACACTTTTTCATGAAAAGCTAACCCCCAGAATTAGATGGAATCGACAATTGTATCGACAAGGGACAACGCCATACCCAAAGGGGGTTCCATCTAATTCTGGGTTCTATCTTTGTCATGAAAAAAAAATGTATGTGGACGGATATATATATATATATATATATATATATATATGCGTATATATATATATATATATGAGATAAAGAAGAAAAGCAAGAAAAAGCGAGGTTTTCTTTTTATTTTTGTCCATAAGATGATCGTTTGTCGCTATTACAACATAATCCTGAAGAAATCGAAAAGTTATGTTTGCTATCCCGTAATATTTTGCCAGTCATGCATTAATAGCGACAGTAAAAATATAAAATGTAACATTTGAAGTCCACCTTTTGTTTTAATTTAGGGTGCGTTTTGTATAGGACCTTAAATAATTTCTAATTAATTACCGCCGAAAACATTATAACTTCACTAGAATCCTTGCCTGGAGTGAGAGAGAAAGCGGCTTAAACATCGAAACCTATTATAATAACTAGTATTACAACTACTACTACCAGCATTTCATTCATTTTGTAAATCAATTACGATCTTTATTTCATTTTTAGGCAAAGAAGTTTCTGGGTAAACAGTAGTTGATGTCTACCAGAATGATGTTGCTTAAAAGAACTACTTTAAAATCTAATATTTTTATAGACACAATTTACTTAAAATAAGAAGTTAATTAGATAGAAATATTGTCTACATTGTGATATTATTTAGTGTGAATAAAAAAATAGGAAGTACATATTTGCATGGTTGAAAAGTTTTCTGGCGAACTGGGAATCGTTTCCAACAGATCATGTATTTAATTCACCAGTGTAACATGCTCTCGTTTCATCCGCCATTACTTGGTGGCTGTTCTAAGTAATTTGCAATAGTATTCGAATGTCACCCATAGTAAGGATCGGATCTTCAACTTCCAGTACGAAGCAACTCGTAGCGTAGTAGAGAAAGTACTTAGTAAAACACATTTGCGTTCGTAATGCTCCAATGTTATAAGACATAAGTCCTAATAGAAACATACTCGTATTAATCAGCGAAGTTTTTGTTATTAGTTGGCTGTACAACACAATGTATTTACCATATACACTCACAGAAATGCAGGATGAATAATTGCAGAAAGGCCGCTTATTAGAATGTATTAATGCAATTTCTTAGTCTTGTGTAATTGTATTTGAGTATTTTTACGAAATTAAATGATAAATAATTAATAATATTAAACGCTCATTTTAGATTAATGTAACTGTTTATCCAGTGGGTGAATAAAAGCAATGTAAAAATATTTCTCCTAGATGTTTCAAGGATACATAGTTTTGAGGTAAATAAAAAAATACATGTCCATTGTGACACACTTCCTAGCTATTATAAGTATTTTAAAAAAGAATTGGCACAAAATACATGCTGGCACTCTAAAGTGTCGGTGTGAATTTATTTAAAGAAATCCCACATGCTTCGATACTAGATGGTGTAACCTAATTCTTATAAGTAGTTCTTTTTTCATGGAAATCGCTTTTGACAAGACATGAAGCGGTATTTTGTAAGGAACTAAATATATTCCTTTAATATCCTAAACTAGCTAAGGATACGTGTTGGATAACATATATTCTAATCTAGAAAACAACAATTCTTCTCTATTTGTCAAAAACATTGTTCTCGGAATGTGAGTACTAAAGGACAAAATAAAGTAAACAAGAGATATGCGGCTGTCAGAAGTCTCATTTTCTACTCTCCTTGAATTAAAACGTGAGGTCGAGTAAACAGATCTTTTAGACGCGAACCAGAAATAAAAGTCCAATCATATTTTCCCAATTCTTTTCTCGTATATCTTCATGATTTTCTATCTCTACTCTATAGGTTTTTCAACTGAAAATTTCTCAATTTGATCTGTAATTATAATATTGTTTTTGCTGATGCCTACGTTTCTTTTTATTCATTTTTTAAAAATTTGTTTTGATTAATTATCCGTAAATCGTTTATCGGTAAACAGCTTTACCTAACAAGAGTTTTATGTTTGTAACTGAAGAATCGATAATCATATACATGGTGTAATAAAATGAAAAATCGACATTGCAATCTCTCTCCCGATTCCCGGAGTTCGTAATCTTGCAAATATGTTTTTTATGTTTATTTGATATCTGCTAAACTTTTGATGAATGATAATGTACTACGAAATCAGTGTTGTTAAAGATTTGTGCATGGCAATGTACTTAAACGAATAAACGGTAAGATGATAGACATCTTGAAATTTTGAATGCAAACTTTTGCAATTTATTTGTTATATGCTCAGTAGTTATATCAGGCTTCACCAATTAAAGGATTCGTATACATAAAGGGTGAAATATGGTTGACTAAACATATTTATACAAACACATATATATTTATATATAAATATATATGTATATATATATATATATATATATATATATATATATATATATATATATATATATATATGTCTGTTTGTGTGTGTGTGTGCGTATGTGTGTGCGCCGGCTGAAGTTCCAATATCACTTCTGTCAAAATATCTCAGGATTTCAATAAGAGAATTGCGATTCGGCAAGTCGAGAAGGCCATCAAGGGATATTGTTAAAGCAGTAAATACCAAGAGGATATTAGTTTGGAGAACGTTCCAACGATACAAAGAGACTAGAAGGTTCAGTAATAAATCATGTAAATGCCCCTCTCGTACTGCTGGGATATCAAGAGTGATCAAATCCAATAGGGATATGATGAGGATAAAACTACGGAGGTCCCTCAGAAATCCAGCAAAGAAGGCCAATGCATGCATTGCGATGATGTCCACTATTCACTACATTAGTTTTTAAACATTTTACGAACACTAAAAGAAATTGTATATGGAAGTATTGTTAATATATGGAAACAAAATATTGTAATCATTCTATCGATGCCTTTCCTTATTTTCATCGATAAAGACAAATTTTATGTCGAGTAGTATTTTAAAATTCTAAATCATTAGATACGTCCGTTGAGTCACTGGTTGTCATTCGGACAGAAAGTACAGCGTTAGTGACTGACTGACTAACATAACTAAAACTGGAAAGATTCCGCTGAATTTTGTGGATGAATATGTGAAATTACATCATATAAATCGTTATAAATATTCCTGGGTCTTCATTGTTTCCCTGAAGTTAAAAAGCACTTCAGCAAACATCCTTAGTCATTCAAACAGAATTTAGCTACTTCACCACCAGCAAAGAAACCTCAGCAATTGTTAGCCAAGTAATTTTTTACGATGCATTTCCAATGTAAAATGGTATCCATCATTTCATTACTTCTTTAAAATTCAGTATTTGGTCAATCATATAAAGCAAAATGGCAGCTATACGTTACCCAAATTCATCAAAAGAAAATTTAATAAGATCATAGTATTTGTAACTCCTTTAGAGATTTTTTCTGCAGCTATAAAGCAATTTTAGAACGCCTACAGGGATCATATAAATTAACTTTTATGCATATGAAAATAAAATGTCTAGCTCTTTATTTGGATATAATTTGTATTTATTTGTATTTATTAAATAAATATAAGAAATTATTGTGACATTTTTATGGAATACATCTCTCGCTTTCTCTCTCTCTCTCTCTCTCTCTCTCTATATATATATATATATATATATATATATATGTATTACAAACAAATAAATAAATTAAATAAACATGAATATACATAAACGATCACACATATATGTATATATATATGTATATATGTGTGCATGTGTGTGTACACATAGTATATTCATATACATATATATATATATATATATATATATAAAGGAGGGAAAAGATCTACCTTAAACCACTAACCTAGTTCTAAAACAGATCCTTTGTTCGATAAAATGCATGCCCATGTGCTGATAGGAGGGGGCGCGGTGGATACTAGAAAGCTGATTGGCTAACTAGAAATCCTAAACGTATATAAAAATAAGAAGTAACCCCAAAATTCGCGCATAAGCCTGACGAATCCTACAGTGGATGAAACGCAGAATATCCACTGTAGCTTAATCGCCACATATATTTTATAAATTACTAACTAGCTCTACCTACGTATTGAGCACTTTTGAAGTAAATACTTAAAGTTTACGCATAAATCTATACTTTCGTATATTAAATTTGTGTGAGTAAATGAAGTAGTTATATATATATATATATATATATATATATATATATATATATATATATATATATATATATATACATACATATACTAGCATTAAAGCCCGGCGTTGCCCGGGTGTTTTGATGTGTATGTTGAGCAAAAAAAAAAGTGGTAGTAGGAAGGCAGGCTCGAATAGAACGGGGGATAAAACCTGACGTCTTTGCGGTTACGACCACCGCCACACCTGAGATGACTTTTGTTAACATTTAGGCTCGACAATCTAAAGGATAGGATAACTTTTAAAAATATCGGCGAAAAAACCGCGTCCCCCCGTAGAAAATGCCTAGTTGAAGGTGAAGATATTAATGCTTTTATCCAATTGTTCGATATTTGTCGTCTGAAAGGTTGAATTCAAAACAATACTAATCTTGGTAAAATTCGTTGTCTCTGTCGAAAGTTTTAAGCAAGCATGCAAACATACATACATACATCGATTTATATATCAGTACCGAAAAAAAACTCTAAAATTTCAAGTGTTTAGACCCAAAATTGTCTGAGGAGTTCGGTAGATTTCTTTTTTTTTTTTACACGGTGATCACCACTTATCAAGGCCCGGAAGCCACTCAGGGATAAGGGTTATTGCAAGTACATTACGTTAGTGAGGAGATTTTATGAAGTGTTTAATTAGGGGCGCAGTTCATTAAGAATTTGTTAACATTAGACTTGAAGACATCCAAGTTGTAGTCCGGAGGGAAGCAGGCAGACGGAACAGAGTTCCACAGGCGTGCAGTTCTAAGAAAGAAGCTTTGTTCATGAAATCCGCGTTTTGATTTAGGCACAGATATAGAGTGGGGAAAAATTTTCACAGTGGATTCAGCTAGACGGGTGTTTTTCGTGAAAGATTGGCGAGGGGGGACCAGGGATTGGAGTTCAGACGAGCACCTGCCATGAAAATAACGATAAAACAAGGATAGGCTCGCAACGTCTCTTCTGTGGGAGAGAGGTTGCAGGGTAGAGAAAAGGGCATCCCCCACTAAACCACGAAGTCTATTTTGTACTCTGTCAAGGCATGATAGGCTGTTTTTGGCAGCTCCTGCCCAGATATGGCAACAGTATTCCATCCTTTGCCGTACTTGGCTTTTATATAGATAGAGAATTGCATCAGTAGTGAGATATATTCTGGAGCGGTAGAAGGATCCCACCATCTTTCAAGCGACCTTGGCAACAGACTTGATGTACGTGTTCCATTTCAGATCAGGAGTAAAGGTCAACCCCAGAAGCTTGTCAAAACACGGGGCCTCACCCAGACGAGAGCCATCCATCACAATTGATGCCAGCTGGGGATCAGAGCGTTGATGATGTAAGGATAGGAGTTTGGTTTTGGATGCATTAAAGGTAACTAGCCACATCTTCCCCCACTGAACCACGCGCTCGAGATCAGAGGAGAGAGAATCCGAGAGAACTTCGTCATTTACAGCCTTTGATGTGTTGCCGTAGATTGTTGTGTCATCAGCATAGATGTCAACGAATGATTTAAGTATGTGTTTAGGGAGGTCATTGATGTAGATCAGGAAGAGAGTTGGGCCCAGGATTGACCCCTGAGGGACTCCAGCATTTATATTGCAGGCCTCCGATTTTTGTCCATCTACCACTTCTCGTATGAGCCTATCGGAGAGAAATGATTTAATGATTGAGAAAACATTTACCGTTATACCGTAGCTGGAAATCTTGTGAAGTAGACCCTTATGCCATACTTTGTCAAAGGCCGTTGATATGTCAAGAGCAATTGCCCTAGAAAGGAAGCCTTTGTCAAGAGATTCACTAATCCTGTGGGATATAACCGTCAGCACATCTGTGGTGGATCTTGCAGAGCGGAAACCATATTGTGTGTCACTAAGAAGGTTATTCCTGCTGAGGTGGTTGACTATTTCTCTATTTAATATTGATTCCAGCAACTTACTCATAACATAGAGAAGACTTATTGGTCTGTACTGAGAGGGAGATGACTTATCACCTGAATACTTAAATACAGGGCAAACTGATGAGGTCTTCCAGGGGGTCGGAAAGCACTTCTCCTTAAGGCAACGCTTAAATAGTTTCGTAAGTATGGGAGCAAGTTCTGGTTGAAGCTTTTTTAACACTATAATTGGGATGCCATCAGGGCCAGTTGCTTTACTGGAATCTAGGTTTTTTATTAGCTTGGCGACCTCATGCACGGGTATTTGTATATTACCTAGCTTGTTCTGTGTTATATAGGAGGATTTCTCAAAAGTCAAATCGTTGGACTTTGACCCCTTAAAAGCCAAATTTCTAGCCGAAAACCGATCCAAAAAATTTTCACAAACCTCAGTACCCTGTATATCAAATTTCGAGTCTGTTGATATAAAATCGATAAAGTTATTGCGTAGGAAAATGTACACACAGACATACGGTCCCACGAACACGTTCACTTTTATATATATATATATATATATATATATATATATATATATATATACATATATATATATATATATATATATATATATATATATATATATATATATATATATATACTAGCATGGCCGCCTGGCGTTGCCCGGGTATTTGCAGGTGTATGTTGAACAAAAAATAAAAATTCAAGTGTTTAGACCCAAAATTGTCGGAGGAGTTTGGTAGAGTTCTCTAAAATCAAATCGTTGAACTCTGACCCCTTAATAGCAAAATTCCTGGCTGAAAACCGATCAGGTCGATTTTCCCACATCTCAGTACTCTGTATATCAAATTTCAAGTCTGTGGACTAAAAATTGACAGAGTTATTGCGTATGGAAATGTACACACGCAGACACACAGATACACAGACACGTTTACTTATATATATATATATATATATATGTGTGTGTGTGTGTGTGTGTGTGTGTGTGTGTCTGTGTATATACATTGGTGCGTATCTACTGATGTTAGAACCTCGGCTGTTAAGATGAGCTTGGTTTGTCTTATCGGGCTCGTCAATTCGATTTCATGTCTGGAGAATCTCCCACATTTAAATGTGTGACAGGATTGTGTTGTAAGTTAGCTGACTGCTTGTCTCCGAGAATAGTACATTTCCCCTTCTGTTTCTCAATTCCTGCAAATTGAAATCGTGCCCCTTTTATACCTCGATGTACGACAGGAATATTTGCTCTAATGTAGGGATTATTCTGCAAGTTGAAATCCAGACCATTATGTGTTAGTGCCACCTTCAAACTACTCTTAAAAGGTGTTCTCTTTCTTTGTTACGTTCCATCCATTGTTATTGTAACCACTGTTATTCAATCAGTGTGTGTCTATAGCCAAAGGAATATGACATAATAGAATCACTTTCAGATCGTTAAATAACAGTAAACATGAAGTTCTCTTCGCGAAACATGGGCAGATGCATTTGCTAGAGTATCAAAGCAAATCTGTTCCTACTACCCGGAAACACATCACTCTACAATTATCTTACACGACTACTATGTGTATTAAAATGATTTTTGATTTATCCCTCCTGTAGACTTCTTTCAAGTACGACATTTTTAATTTGTAAAATATTTATTTCGTGTATTTCATAATAGCGGCTGTAATTTTATTTAAAAACTTGGAACTGAAAGTTGAACAAAATTTATATTTTATTCTTCTTGAGAAATGAAAATATCTATTTGTTTTAAGAAATTATACAGCTGCATTCTCTTAGTTTTACATACAACTGTTCTCCAAGTACATTTTTGATAGAGTTTTAAGTCATCTGGTGTCCG
Organism: Euprymna scolopes; assembly: GCF_053919585.1. Lineage (NCBI taxonomy): Eukaryota > Metazoa > Mollusca > Cephalopoda > Sepiida > Sepiolidae > Euprymna > Euprymna scolopes. The sequence goes on from NC_136498.1 coordinate 55,427,975, forward strand.
AAGCAGACCGATTTGATTTACTATTACCCCATCATATGTTGAAGGACTTCAGAGTGGCAGAAAAATAGCTAGATATATAAATAAATATAATGAATTAAATGCTATAGATTACATGGGTGTGCCAGTGTGTATAGGTATACTATATAGACAGGTGTAGATATAGATTATTATATGCATAAATAGAATACCTTTAGTGCAGTATGTAATGAATTTAAATATACTTAACTGAAATAAATGGAGGCTTTAATCTCCTATATAATAGATGACTGCGGAAATTCCCCTCTGCACCCAAATATCGTCGGTTTTCAACACCAAATGCAACATACAAATTCAATACATCTAGCCTATTAGTAACTATATTATGTAGCTTTCAGACGCCATTTTGGATACATTTGTTTGTGATAATAAAATGCTCCATTACACCACCACAAACACAACACCGTTAGTTTCTATTTCTTTCTCTAAATATATAGTCCTACCACCGCTACCAGTTGTCACCAGGCCCAATTCTACATAGCCCATATATACTGGAATTGCACATACCGTAACTTGCTCATAGATACATAGAGAGTACATATTCTTTTAAATATCTAATTCATAAAGAATAAAGTTTTCCGTCCCAAATGGCGCCTATTCTGATTGGCTGATCTCTAATAATTTTCATGTTTTGGAATCCAGTTCTTCGCTTTATAAATAAAGTCTACTGATATTAAAATATGGCGTCATTAAGAGATATAATTTTAAGTCCAGTTGAAGTTCATTTATGCATAAATTAAATTGAACGATACACAATAGATAAAACTATTAAACAAACATAGAATAACCCATTTACTTGCTTTGTTTTACAACGTTTAAAAGAGGATATCCACTATAAGATTCTTATTCACCGTCGTCGGCGTCTACGACAAGTATATCTATGCAAAAATATCAACACTACTGAGTTACTTTACCATAAAACACAATACCTGTACATTGATGATGTTTAACATTACTGATTACATACGCTGTTATATATTGAAGAGTTTTGCGCCCAAATATTTGCAATTTTTATTAACATTTTTCAGGAACACATCAACAAAAACATGGCCGTCGTCGACGACATCGATGCTTTCGTCAAAACATAAAATAATCTGTGTGATTTTACCATAACACACACTGTGTGTAAAGTGGTGTTGTTCCTAAAGAAGCCATTTCGTATCTATTCATATATTGCAGAGTTAAGCCCCAATTATTTGGAACTCACACATTGAGATTTTTCCTAAACATAAAAAATAACGCCGACCTCTTTGTCGACGACAATGAAAAGGATTTCGTCAAAACATTAACAAATCTGACTGTGTTTTTCATAAAACACATTGTGTTTCCACTGGGGAAGTTTAAACACTACGCATTTCACGTATATGTATATATTAAAGAGTACAGCTTGCAACATTTATGTTTAGAATTTTCCTAAAAACAGAAAATAAACAACGCGGACGTCTTCAACGGCGACGCTGTCTTCGTCAAAGCATCAATAAAAAACTGAGTTCTATTAAACACACTGTGTGTACATTGGTGATGTTTCTATTTACTTACCTTCTTACGAAATCAGAGTTAGACACAAGGTCGTTTTTTAATATGGGAGAAGATCTTACTCCCCAAAAAGGGACAGTCTTGGGAAGAACAAAACTGTATCTTTTCTTACTCGTGAAGGATTCTTCTTCTACTGACCGAGGAATAAAATGTTATATGTAGCATCAGAACGTATACTACACCGTGATCCTGGCCAACTGTGATGTTTAAAAATGACGCATTTCATATGCATGTATATGGTGAAGAGTTTAGCTCCTAGATAGTTTGGACTGTTATATCAAGGCTTTTCTTAAAAACAAAACAAAAAAATGTCTTCAACATGACAATATTTAAGAGGTTTGCTCCCAAAGATTTGCGTTTTGTTATGCCGAAAAAAAAATACAAAAATGTATTGAACGAAATAAAACGAACTCAATCTTTACCAAGAATGTTTTTAAGTCTACATATTTCTTTTAAGAAAATGCAGTAGTTGATTTATCATAACAAATCATTAGAAAATATACTCGATTTTTGGAAGCTAAAATTTGCAATTTATAAAGACAAAAGCAATATGCCAGTACTTCGCGAAGGTACATTCATTTTGCCCACTATTAGAGTCGATGCTTACTAATATTATTAAAAACATGGTATTTTTTTATTTTAAGTTTAAATTGTCAATAAAAATGTTTGCATATAAGTATAAAATAATCGTTAGAAATATATATTTTGATAATGATAGAAAAATATAATGTATGCATCTATCTATCTATCTATTTTTCTAACTCTCTCTCTTTCTCTCCTTCTGTATATATATATATATATATATATATATATATATATATAAATGAGCGCTAAGGGGTTTAGGCTCATTACCGATTTCGAATCTCGCTAGATTAAGCCACTCTGATGAGCCGTAGACTAGGAAACACGGGTCAGTGGATAATTATATTTAAACATAATATATATGCCGCTCCCCATGGTGGGGTAGCAAATTGGTTAAAGGTAAAATTATTCCCAGCTCGCATTTAATTAAAAATGCACTTTGGTAGATAATTGAGTTCATTCAAAACGTATTGCAAAAACAACGTTAGTTAACTCGAAACACGCGTGCACGTAGATTACTGTTTTAAAAATAATAAATAAATAAAATGTTATATATGTGTGTATATATATACTTGCATTTCGTCTACATAAAGCAAGGCTAGCGTTAATATAGATCGATACAAATGTTTTAATTAAATATCTAAATAAATATCAATGTTACGAAACTGCAGATTACATTTAATTTCAAATCATATAAATAAAAACTAAAAGCCAAGTACAAGCTTTGATCAAATTATTTACGGGAAATAAACAGTTTTTTCCTTATAAATAATAATACAACTAAATACATGAAAGTCATAAAGAATCGGGAGTTGTGCAACAGAAAAAAAGCAGAGGAAAACAAATTGGTGCAGTGTCAGCAATAAGGCAACACGAGGAAAAACCGGAAAGAAACCTGATTAATTCACACGGCAAGGTGAACGTCCATATAAAGTTCAGTATGTTTTTCGAATTTCTGCGATGAGGATTGCTAATTTAGATTAGTTGGATTATTCAGACTGTTACTTTTAAACTGTTTTAGTAGATTTGACCACCGACTTCCTTCAAGGATCGCGAATATCTCTGTCGTATCTGGAAATCTGCACGATAATCTTACTTAAGACTTATACTCGGCCATGCCTGATTGAATGAGAACACGACACCCCGGACAAAAGCTTCCTAAATAAACATTGATTTTCACGATCGAAGCGTTGAATAATAGTTTCGTTTTCTTTTAGGTAATCAGATAAGGAAAAGAAAAAGCTATCTTATGATTATAGCTAGACGAGTATTTGTTGTGAATGTTTTACAGAATAGAGCCATAGATAAGATTCGGTCAAACAGGTACTGTTTAAATGATGACAGAGTAGATAAAAATTCTAACGTATCTTCTGGTTGAAAAAGGAGTTTAAGAAAAAAAAAGTGGATTTTGTACTCTGCTAAGACCGGAAAGGATGCTCGTTAAGCCTAGTTTGCACTACATTGATATCTATTTAGAAATGCTAGCTGCTTACTGGATGGATTATATATTTCTCCTAAAAATGTTTTCAATTGTCACAGAATTTTTCTTCCATTGAACACGTTGCAAGTTCGTGAGGTGTTGCTTGTATTATGCAATCCTTGCTGAACAACACTCTCCCAGCGTAGACACTCATACACAGGGTTACTCTTTGTCTTTCGAGTCATAACTAAGGTCTCTTTAGTCATATCTCAACTTTTAAACGTACGTCTAACGGAATCCATGACGTTCTGTATATATTACATCTCTGTAAATCAATCTTGTGTGCCACAACATTTCTCAACATTTTACATTACTAATAGTTTTACACGAATACGAATGATACAGCAAAATATAAATATCGTATACTTTCTCTCCTAAGATACTATATATTGCCTAACTGTATTCATTATGACTAGAAAACATCATCCGGTAGAAAAATAATTACAAGTAAAAATAGAATTCATCAAATTATCGAGGTTTGTCTGTGTTAATGTACAAGCATTTTACAGACAATTCTTCGTGACAAATAGACTTATCTTCATTGCTTTCCTTGTAATCCGCCATAGAAAAAATAAAAATGTCCGACTACTGTTTTTATTTCGCAAAATAGATCCAGCACATTTTCTACAGCTTTATTTGTTGCGATATGCGTTTGTGTATTCCAAAAACAATCAACAATAAAGACAAATAACAAAAAAAAACATTTTATCGAGTACATTTCAAGAAGATATTTAAAAGGAAGAACGCTAAATTAGGGTTACATATTTACATACATACCATGAATATATATTTACACAGAGACACAGAGTTTATATGTCTGCACGCACGTGTGCGTGCGTGTATTAAGTAGCATGCATAAAGTTAAACATATTGGTTGTGCATCCATTTTATATACACATATGAAGTTAGAATGTTAGTTGCGTGTATGTCTTGTATGTTCATTGTGTATGCGTGTGAGAGTGTATACGATAGTTCGTTGATGTATACACGCGTGTTCATTCTTACCTCGGAACGATTTAAAAACGTGTCTTTACATGGCAATTCGAATTAGAGATAGAGAGAGAGAGTGACAGGGAGATAGAGACAGAAGGCCAGACAGACAACGGAAGTGGAACAGGAAGAAGTGTACCGCCGGCCAGTCAAATCGGGAATAACGTCAAGGGCAGATAATCTGTGTGTAATTGGGTAATGGTGTGTGCGAGCGAGACCTATATAATCGCATGTCAGTTCAAAAAGACATCAGGCCATACCTTTGTCTGTAACTCTTCTTATACTGAATTTGTCATTACATTTAAGGACCTAATAATAGTTCTACATGAAATGCACATGTACGAAAACCTGTTACAATGAACGAGCACCTATACGTATGTCGGAGTTTGTTTTACGATTGACTAAAAAAAGCACGCAAAATAGATTCACCACTTGCTTTAATTTGATGGTACAGCGATTTCACACACTTTTTGATGTATTTAAGAAAGTTCGAATCTGCTATTTTACGTCCACGTACTGATCTAGCATTTAAGATACGTCAGTGCTGTTTAGTTCACACACTCGTTTGGGTGTTTTGTAATTTTCTAGCTATTCAATGGTTTGTTTCACTACACACCTAACTCGCACAGAAATCACTTTTTGTTTACTTTTTTAAATCTTACAACATTCTAGCTGCAATTTATCGCCGTGATCTTTATTAATCCTGCACAGTTTTCGTCAAAATTAGTATCACTTTACTTACACTACGCCCAAAGGTAATTTTGTTAAACTGTTTCTTAATTACGAACAGAGTAGTTATTCTTATATATGTGTGAAATAGTTATTCTGTTTTGGTATTCATATATTATTAATAGTTTTAAATGTGTACTGTTCTTCCGTATTATACAGTATAACATGAGAATATATGTCGTAGTAAAAAAAAACGCTAAATATATTAATCCAAGTAAGTAAAAAAATATATGCTTATGGATGCTTGAAAATTAATTATTAGGGCTAGCACGGCAGAATATTCTTTTCATTGTTTTTATTCAAGTATATTCACGTTAATATCTATATAATAACGTTGAATGTCTGTGTGTGTGCCTGTACACGAACAGGCTCTAATGCGGTTTGCTATTATACTAAACTGACCATAGACAATTATAGAAAAGGTATCAAGGAACATAGATGGCTAGGTTACATTTTAAACAGTGGTTGTTATTATTACTGTGGGATCTGCGTACGAGCCAGTTCACCAAAGAATGGAAATGAAAAAGTAAAACAAAACCTTTTACAAGGGATTTTGACATAGATGCGCATAAGAATACTTTCGTACGTATGTTTCATTGGAATATGGATGGTATAATAAAATTGTGGTATCTCCGTTCGCGCTTAGCCTTCATAAAATGGAAATATGCCACAGATTTTAACAAATACTTTTGATATCTGTCTGCATAAATATACATTGATAATTATGTTTCAGTTTGAATAAATATGTTATAATAAAATTATGGGGTCTGCGTTCGTACCTGAACTCAATTGAATGGAAATATGTCAGTGTTTAACAAGGTTTTTTAAACATAAGAATGTTGCCATAAGTGTGGTTCAGTTTGAACAGTTATGGTATAATCAAATAATGGGATCTATCTGACTTTCATTGTTTAACATTTATTTTTACTAAAATATAGTTTAAGAAAAATAAGTTTTTTTTTATAGCAATGTTGAAACCAATTTTGGTGAGTGAAATAGGATTTGACTAATATTTAAATAATCTATTATATTGTATGTCTAGCAAAATTTTCGACAGACGCGCCGTAACGTCGCAAAATCGGTATCGTTTTCAAGCTCGGTATCTTCAAATATCGAAAAAAATTGGCCCAAAACATTAGTTCCTGCACCCTTAATTGCGCAGTTTTCGTCGACATTGTCGCAAGTCATTGTCTTCTTTCGATTGACTACAGTTTATTCCAACGCTTGATTCCGGTTTCTCCATGGACATATCAGCTAAGACGTTACGATGTTTACACTTACTTTCCTCTTCCGCGTTACGGGTTCCTGCCTGCCTACCTCCACTTTTTTTTTGTTTTTTAACACCTCTCCTAACCTATGCTGCCTTCTGTTGTTTTGATTCTTCACCTCGCTACTACCATTTTTTTTTAAATACTACCGGCTTTCCTTATTACACCACCGCTACACTACCGGGCAACGCCGGGTACCCCCGCTAGTATTATATATTTTTATACGGTGTGATGTGGTGCTTGGTTGATTAACTGTGTCTAAATTTGTCGGATATATACTGAAGATTCACACCAATATTGTCCTGGCGCTACTAATTATTTATATTATTTGGATTCCCTTAATTATTGTCCTCATCCAGGTCATGTGACATTGTAGAAATAGTACTAGCTAAAATTAAGTTGTGAATTTGCACTCTTCTTGGGGGTGAAGAGTCAATCAGCAATGCCCGCAAGGCTTAAAATACTTTTGCAAATTACTCAGGATTTGCTTGCATGCATGGCTGACGGAACGAGAGCACACTACCTTGTAGATTAAATAAGTCCCGTTCGATTTTTGTGCAAACTTGCGGGTTCGACAGAAAGATTCACGATTTCAACTGGAAGATTTCCAAATTCAACAAGATACACCTGTCGGAAGTTGTATCTAAGAGACCGTCGTGTACATGAGAATCAAGATGAGAACTGTTGTCCGAATAATCAAAATAATGCGTATAATTATTATGAATATTTAAATATATATATTCCAATTAAATTTCAAATGTAAAAAAAAGATCTTCCCCACTTGATCATTTATAATTAAGTAATTCTTAAGTTAAGGATAAATTTATTGTCATTTGCAAACTAAACTCCCAGAGAAGAAATGAACATAATGTTCGAGTTTTGTGTGTTTTTGTTTTTTTGTTTTTTTGTTTTTTTGTTTTTTAAGCTTTTCCCAGCTTACGATGATTTGCAACACTGCGTCATCTGCTGCTGTTTGGCTTTACACAACCGCGAAGTCGAAGCAGCTGTCTTACCGGGAAATTTAGAATCCTATATACAATAATATGATGACAGGATTGATGTAGATGCTGATTCTCTTCCCCTGTGGGACTGGAAATATGCCAATCGCGTTAACATTATTGGTGACCCGTTTGCGGATGTATGTATTACTATGCTTGTTTAAGCTGCACGTTTCAATGAGGTGTACCTCGTATAATGGTTTATTATTAAGGCAAACGTGCATGAACAAGTCAATGAAGTATAGTATAGAGGGATAACGATTGCTTTCATTAACTTTTATAGATAAATATAATATTCAATATTGATTAGAAAAGGATGTATGTTTCTTCGTGAATGTGGGTAGATCCGAGTGGAATATCTCATGAACGTAGTTTTGTTGCAAGAGCAATTGCATTGAGGCTGCTTCCATGCAGATTACAACATATGTGTCTTCAAATTCGGAGCAAACAAATACATACCAGCAAACGTCATGAAAGTAATTCAACAGCTTATTTCGTTGGACGGCTTTAGTAATCTAATAGAATTATTCATCTTTAAGCTGTTATTCTACTCCATCTTATTACTGGAAATTTTGAGTCATGATAAAACGGTTATTCAGTAATAGTAGATAATGGTGTATTTTTTCTACTTTCTATCTATGTGTATTATATATCCATAATATATTATTATATATCATTATATATTATTATGTACGTGTTTGTATGTCTTACTTCTCCACGTAAATTTAAATTTGTTATACCATATGACTACATATATTCCTCGAAATCAAACATCTTCACGTTCTGTGCCTCTCTCGCGCTCTTTAACTTTTCATACACAAATTTCGCTGACAATAATTTTAAATAAAAACGTAAAATAAAATATTGAAGATTTTCTGTTTATGTTTCTAACCGTCAGCGTGAAAAGAGAAAAACGAGAAAAGGAGACAAAAAGATCGGAAACAGGAACAATTAAAGAGAGAGAACCATTTAAAAAGGAAGGAGTTGTCAAGTTTATCATTACGCGCGCGTGAAAGCAAAGTGTAATGAGAGAGAAAGGGTCATTATGCAACGGCGTATGAAAGAAAAGTTTTAGGCCATAAAGAAGAAAAATAATAGGTTACGAATGCTAGAGAAGTCTCGAGACAGCGAAAGGAACAGAACGAATTTTCGTTGTGTCTCTAACTAAGGCAGACGAGAAAATGCGAAGGTAGATGAGGGAATGAAACAAGGCGTAAGGCAGCAAAATAAGCTACACCTTTTTACGAGATGAATCCGAAATAAGGAGCAATTGTGAAGAAGAAAAGAAAAATGTAAGAAATAAATGGAGAATATTTATTGACGAGCGTCAATAATATAGGAAGAACAACAGTAAACATTTGCGCCGTATCCACATCTAAGCAAAGGCTAAATAAACGGATGAAAAAATCGAGGGCGGAATTTCGCTATGTCGCCAACAATGACGACGAATGATGTGAAACAATAAAAAAATTAATCAGAAATATTTCTAAACCCCAAAAATTATGAACTGACATTGAACCAGATAAAGAAAAAAAGAAAACAAACTACTATATAGAAGTAAGTAACTATAAGTATTCTTTCTTTTCACCCACCCCCTAACTGGCAAATATTCATAGACATTTTTATCACTGATATGCCAATTTTTCGCTCAGTGAATTTGATGCAAAAAAGTATTTGCCTGATATCTCTCTTATCTCCCCTTTTGTTTCATTTTTCGTCACTTTAATTAAATCTATAATACAATTTTAATTAATAAAATTTAAATTTTTAATGGAGTCGTCTTTGTTGTTTTGCATGCATTCGTCCTTCTTCATTTTCTTTTTCCCTGTTTCCTTAGCATGGGATTATCCCATCAATATATTTTAGTTTAATTTTTTGCCACGATTTCCGAGGAATTTATTTATCTTTTTTTTATCAATTTGTGACGGTCGTCTTTCCTCTGTCCCCAGCGGAATCAATGTGTATCGAAACATTGTAAATAAAACCAAACGCACATTTAATGAGCAAAGTCTCTGTCAAAGGTCTGTCGCCTATGAAGATTTATACTGCGAGGCTGCTTCTATGCTGACTACAATATCAAAAAATTATTTTAACTTGTTATATGAAATAAGCCAATTCTATCCAATTACCTCTACTAACAATTGTTACCATGTATTATCACCGGCAACAAAACTTAAAATTTATCCTCAAATGTCCTTTAGACCTGGATAGGTGGAGACTGCTATATGAAAAATAATGTTAAACGTGAGTTACTGAACTCGCAATATATTTTTTTTATAAACAATTCACTAATTTAAATAGTTAAAAACAAAATTAAATAACAATATTCCAAAACGTTCTGTGTAATTTCTTTTTCAAAAGTTAAAGAAAATGAATTCTTTTAAAAAAATACTTTTTCTAAATGATTTTGCTTTTGTTGCACTCGGCATTTCAAAGGCATCTATTCGAGTGAATGATGTTTCTTTTTCCAACTAACCTAATTGATATGCAACTTAAAATGAAATTAAATTTGAAAAAAAAAATAACAGGTTGCGACGTGAAATGTATAGCAAGGTCAACAGTTACAAATTAATTGTTAACTGCAACCATAGAAACCACACATTTTAACGTTTCTTTTTGAAACGAAGCCATTGGTCAAACAAATAGTTAATGAGATAAAAGGTTAAACCAAAACGGTGACTAATACTTTGCCATCGAATCTTTAAGGAAGAGTTTTAAAAAAAAAGTCAACGTGTTCTGAGAAGTATTTTATCTTTGTTTATAAAGAAAGTCAACACTTTCTGAAAATAGTTTTATTTTTCGTGGTTTAAAATGTTTTACGAGATTCTCACGGAGAGGATATGTGTAATTTTTAATAACATGAGGAATATATTTAGACAAACCCACATATTACATACCATTAGATAAAGGAATTTCTTTTAAGTGTCACATGATAAAAATTCTACCGCCTTTTCTAATCCTAATATCATTACTAGTAGCAATACTAAAAAGTACTACGATTGAAATTTCTAGTAGTGGTACCACGCCTAATACTTAAAAGGTAAAGGTTTGATGTAATTGGATCAGAGAATGACGAGATGGGGACATATGGCAAACAATGCTGTAACATGAAGACCTAATAAAATATAATAGCAAGGAAAGTAACACCGTAAATATAGTGCTGATCACAAATATAAGACCTCGTAAAAATCTTTAAAAACACTTTTAAGGATACATTTTAAACTCTTCTAATTTAAGATGACCTTTCAACTTAAGGTTACCAATAATACGATCTAAAAGGTTATGGAAACAAAAAGCTACATTCCACAGATTTATATTGAACATTTACATTTTTATTAAATTAGGCTTTTTACACAGGCTCCAAATTATAAGACAAGAGACAAAAATTCTATTAAATTACACAAATATATATAAAAAGTGTACGAAACATTCAACAATCAAACTTTATGAGTTCTACCTCCACTGCTTTTGATGACTTCAAAAATTCTTTGAAGCATGCTAGTAATAGGGGTGTCCATTAAGGTGCGGGGGATTCTTCTCCAGTTTCTAAAGTTGGATTCTAGTTCATTCATTGTTGAATATTGTTTGCCATTTCGACAAACCTCTCTTGTCATGCATCCCCAAATATTTTCAATTGAGTTCAGGTTCGGTGAGCATGCAGGATGTCCCAAAAGATGGACTTCATTTTCTGGTAGAAAGCTCAAGGCCCGTCTTGCAGTGTGGATTGCAACATTATCCTGTGGGAATAACAATCCATTCCAACACAAACACCATCGACCCTGCACCTCCTGGAGCTCCATCGTCCCTCTGTAAAAATGATACCCCATAGCATTACGGACCCTCCACCACAATGCCGTGTGGAAAAGTTTCAAGGGGCATGCTTTTGTCATGCCAATATTTCTGGAAGCCATCAGAAGCATCTAAATTGATTTTTTCTCATCAGGAAACAGGACTTTATTCCATTTCTCAGCGTCCCAGGTTTGGTATTCATGACCAAATCTTTATCTTTGAGGCGTTGAAACAATCGAGGATTTGATAACGCTTTATATTTACCATGCATTTTTGTTGTAAGTGTCGTCTGATCGTTATTGGACTGCAATCAGCATCGATAACCACCTTAATTTTACTAGGAGGAACCCTCTGTCATTCATAATAAACTGTCTTATTATCCTACTCAATGCAGGATTTTGCTTTTCCGCAATTCTCAGTGTTCTTTAGAAACTTGCAAATAACAATTTTACTGCGATTTATGTTTCTGCTATAGATTGCAGTGACAAAACTTGTCTTATTGAATCCTAGCATTCGATTGCGCTCAACTTCGGTTAGTTTTCTTGCTTTAGGCAGGGTAACACTTTTACACTGTAATTGCTACTCTCTAACTGAACTAAAAACACTAGAATTACCATGAATCTGACAATTTATACGCCTGGTCTAAAAATTTTATTCATGTGTAAAACGCCTAATTTAATAAAAATGCAAATTGAAAAACATATTTTTGGAATGTTCCTTTTTGTTTCCATAAATTTTGACATGGTAGTATTGGTAACCTTAAGTGGGAAGAGTTTAAAATCTATGTTTAAAAGAAGTTTTTTTTTAAAAATATTTTTAAGTGGTCTTAAATTTTTGATCAGGAGTGTTTGCATGTATATATATATATATATATATATATATATATATATATATATATATATATATATATATATATACATATATATATATGAATATATGGGTGTGTGAATGTGTATATGATTAAACATGTTAATATATGCATATATATATGTATATATATACATATATATATATATATATATATATATATATATATATATATATATATATATATATTATAAATTACAATTAAATTTACAAAAATGATCCAAGATGGTAAAATTAAAGTATATTATAAATATTAAAGAATTAATATTTATAAAATTATCTCAGTCAGATGTAAAAGCTCGATAAAACCAAACAGGAAATAGAGCTCATAATACGAGAAAATAGTTAATAAAACATGTTAAAATACTTTGAAATGAGTTAAAACATATTTAATCTGAAAAGGAAACACTAGATTAGTGGATAGTCCTTAATCCGCGGAGTTTCGAAGAAATACTTTCCTTCTCATCAGAAGGTAGGAATGCGGGACCGGATGTAGACAAATATATGTTAATCCTTTTTACTTTCTTGGCAAAATTATTTATTTTTCGGGTAACCGGGTTGTAGTAGTGATTCTTAAATCTTAAATATATATATATATATATATATATATAAATAATATATATATAACAAACACATATATATAACACATATATATATAACACATATATATAACACATATATAACACATATATACAACACATTATATGTATAACACACACATATATGTATATATATGTGTATATATATATATATATATATATATATATATATATATATATATAACACATTGTCCTCACATCCAGTTTTTATGTACTGTCAATTGTGAAAATAGCAGTTAACCTGGCACTTATTCTAAGCATTAAGTTCCTACACACCATTACCTCCACCACAAAACCTGAAATAAAAATCCAGGGGTTCCATTATAATATTTTCGATCTGGGAGCGGCTGTGAAACCCTCAGACGATGGTATTTTTTGTTTTCGTTTGGGTCTTGGGGGCGTTTTGTTTTGTAGTTATATGCATGTTTTTTTTTTACATTTACTATTACTGTTGACGATATCAACTATACATTTTCCAACGATATCCTTGGATTAAACCATATTACTTTACGTTTCAGCCTCATCCAACCATTTCACGATGCTACTTTTTGTTTTGTTTACGTTTGGTGCCAGACAAACATATAACTTTTTTTATACATAGAACATATTATTAGACCCAAAAGTTTAAGTAACACAAAAGTTCTTTCATTTTTTTCAATTTTCGTCATTTTCTCTTGGAATAAATTTACGACATTCGAAGCCGCCATATTGTTTTCAAACTTGCCCCTTCTAAACTTTAATAGCGTGGTTTCTTTAAGGCCAACTTTAGCCTTCATTAGGCTCTGAATTTATGCATGGTTTTATGAAACAGCATAAAAAGGACCAAATTTGACCTTAAAAAGCCAAACTGTTAAATCTTAGAAAGGACACATTTTAAAGGCAATATGGCGGTCTCGGTCGTCGTACATTTAGTTTAAGAAAAATTATAAAAAATCATAAAAATGGCATTTTTCTGATTGCTTTTCAGCATTTGATGGTATTTATGTGTTTTATATAAACATACATAGTTGTTTCTCATTTTAGTGTCTATCAAATTATTTACGCACCTAAACTACACCTTTACTTGAATTTGCATTGCTTACGGAAACACTTATTTGTTATAAATTGGCTTTTGATTTACTTTTATTGTCCAGACTACTTAACGGCACTGCTCAGATAACTTTGTTATTTTTTTTTTAGATAAAATTTTACCTTAGCTCCAACCCAAACTACTTATAGGAGGGACGTGCAATAAGTAATGCACCTGACCCACTTCCAGTTGTCAGATCTAGCTGAAATTTTGTCAGGTGCAATGATTTACATCTCTATGGAGAAAATGACATCTCTAAACTAATTGTGGTTCCTGTTTACAGGTGTTTGAACTGAGCCAGGTGTGAAATGGAGGTTGTTGAATGTCGAGCAGTGATCCGGTTTTTGTATTTGAAAGGACTTACACCACAGGACACTTTTGATGAAATGAGAGAAATATAGTGATAATGCCCCATCATATGGCCTTAAATCTGTGGAAACAGCTCCCAGACCTGGTCGCCCCCTCCTGCCATTGATGAGGCATTTGTCCGTCAAGTTTAGGCTGCAATTTTGGAAGATCAGCGCATTACTATTCGGCAAATACATCGAAGGGTCAAGATTAGTACAGGGTCTGTGGAAACTATCATTTATGACCATTTGCATATGCATAAGGTGTCTGCCAGATGGATTCCCAGGTTGCTCACACCATTCTAGAAGCGAGAACGCGTCGAGTGCTCGAAGGTGAATTTGGAGATATGCCAAGAATATGAGTCAAATTTTTTCAAAAGACTGATTACACAGGATGAAACCTGGGTGCATCACTATGATCAAGAGACCAAAGCTCAGTCAGTGCAGTGGAATCACTTGGACTCACTACCTCCAAAGAAGGCAGGGGTGCAGCCCTCCGCTGGCAAGGGCATGTTTACAGTCTCTGGGACCAGGACGGAGTAGTGATCATAGATTTCCTGGCAAAGTGTACTATAATTACAGGAGCCTATTATGCTTCACTTTTGAGGAAATTAAGGGAGGCTATCAAAATCATGAGGCGGAGCACGTTCAGCAAAGTTACCCTCCTCCTGCAGAACAACGCTCCGGTCCACAACTCGCATGACGCCAGATCAGAAACACGGATGCGTGGTTATGAAATCCTGTTCCATCCTCCATACTCTCCTAACCTTGCACCCTCTGACTTCCACCTCTTCCCAGCAATGAAGTTGTTTTTGAAAGGAACGCGTTTCCCAGATGATGCAGCCTTTATTTCTGAAATTATGTCGCGGTTGGAGGACCAACCTCGGGTGTTCTACAAAAATGGTCTCCAGGGCTGCATCAAACGATAGGAGAAATGCATAACACTGAGTGGTTCATATGTAGAGAAAGACTGTGCCAAGTTCCGTTGCTTTACTGCTATGGAAAGTAGATCAGGGGCATTACTTATTGCACGCCCCTTGTATGCAGTACTTTTAATGGGTATGTATACATACTCGGGATTCATCTAGTTATCATATTATTCGGACTTGTTTTAATTACTCCTTTTTCGAAAAACAATGCTAACACAACCTAAATTATTCATACACATATCTATGTTAAGGGTATTACTTATTTATCCAGTACTCTTTTTTTCACCGGATGAATGTTTTTGATTTTTTTTTTAAATTAAATAAATGGTGTCTAAATGCAATCTTTATGTTCAATTTTTAAGCGTTATTTCCTATACGTAAGCGTCGGAGTATGCACGCAATATCGAGTTACAGCTGACACACTCCCGAGTATGTTAACTTCAATGTAAAGCGCAGGAACCCAGGGACCGTTACTGTTCGCATGTTGAAAAAGCGGAAGTTACGACATATGAAAAACGACAAATATATTCGTTATAGTCCGCATGGAAATTAGAGGAATTTTTTTCAAAAAAATTAGATATGAATTAAAATAAAGAAAATTACACACTTTTATTTATATATCGAAAAACATAAAAACTTAGAAAATCCAGTTTTCTTTTTCATTTATTTGGATAAAAATCCATCTAAGTGAACGCGATTTATTAGTAGATTTTATGCAGATTACAATGACCTGATTTAACGCATTGTAGCACGAATATTACAACATTACTATGTGTATTCACTCCTACTCTCGAGCTAAAATTATGTAGTATTAAACAATGGCATATAAAACAGTAATCCTTGCATTGAAAAACCCATTTTTTTTTTAATGAAAGCACTTAACCAATAAGTAACTAACGCAAAAATAAAACATAATTTTATATAATAATCTTGTTTACGACGAAATGTTTAAACTACGCAAATATCAAATTCCTAATAAGTGGAAAGAAGAATAAGTATGATTAAATGAAATTTACGTAATTTTATAATGTACAACTACGCACGAGTAATAATACACCTTAATAAAATGACAAGTGGCTGAAATATATAAAGCAAAAGAACTAAAGCCAGGGCATCGCAAACATAACACAACTGTTTCTGATCGTATGCGTCGGTGTATGTGTTTACGCACGCAATATTGAGAAATAAAAAATAACGTTCAAAGATGCAAGGATTGCTAGAATATGCAAACTCAAATTGCGAAATAAAAAGAGACAAATGGTATACCTTGACTTGTGCAGAAGGAAATATATTCTACATTATAGTTAATTGCATATATATTGGGAGGAAACGCTGTTATCGTGTTTTTGTTTTATTTTTATTTTGAATCAACACGCTTTTTACATCTGTTCTAATCAAGAAAGTTATTTACAAAGGGTCAGGCTAAGACGCAATTTGGAATATGAATTGAAGTATTCCTAGCATTCTGAAGAATTATTAAAAGTCATGTGAATAAGCAAACTGAACTGCTAAAATAAAAGTATTCCAATATTTCCCTCACCCGCGAATGCATCCAAGACGCCAGTTAGAATATAAGTGTAATTGAGGAAGATTTGCTGATACATTTTACAGATCTATCTATAAAATGTACGAAAAAGGATGAATAAAAAAGGAAATAATTAAAGACGACTTGCTGATAATTAAACCTATTGATGAAATCAACCAGTTGATGTAAAACGTGTGATAAAAGTTTATTGTAGGAGAATGAAACATTTGGATACCTTCTTTTCGGGCGTTTGTATTAGATGAATTAAGCAGGTAATCAGAAATAAATTTAATTATTTGTAAACGGAAACATGTACGCATAGTTTAATAAAACGCGATTTAGGACTTTTCACTGATTGTAAGTCGAGTACATATTCATAAGAGCTAATTTAAAAAAAACCCACTAAACGCAGCACGCTTATTTTGAAATAAATCTGAAGTTGATACTTTACGAAAATGACTAAAATGAAATAACTGTTTTAGAAAATTGCTGGAACGGATCTTCAAAGACATTTATAAAATTGAGCTAACTCTTTTGTAAAATTAATAAAATTGTGACAACACTGTCAAAATCACAAAATAACGGTTTCAGATGATTGTGATAAACATTGTCCATTGGTAAACTTACGGATGTCATGAGAATATTATTTAAAATGGAATGCTTATTTTAGTAAGAAAAACTAAGCGGAAAACGGTTTTTTTGGTGAAACAAAATAGCCACCTCTATATAGCACTATGGTTGCATTGTTAAAATACCTAACAATAAACGGTGTGTTCACGTTATAATAAAACTATAGTTTTTTTCAAATATTTTAACAATATAGTGTATAATATTGAGCATAAAAATACACACATACACACACAAACACACACACAAATATATATATATATATATATATATATATATATATATATATATATATATATATATATATATATATATATATTCCTGTTTCCGCTTCAGAAACGATAAAACTTCCTTGGCAAAATCCTACATTTCTGATTCGCAGAACGCTGAACATTCTAACATTAAGGAATCCCATTCTTTTGAATAAATGAACATTTACTAAGATTTAAACATCTCGTCACTTTGACGCATGTTCTAAAACCAAAACAATCCTTTTATTTTACATTAAGTTCCTCGGATATATGAATTGTTCTAATACACATTTCTTCCCGTGCTACATCTTTTGTATTTATATAAATCGTAGATGTTGTTAATAAAAATGTTTTGCGACACATCCAGACATATTTACAAGCCAGAAATTTTTTATACGCTAGATAAATCTACTTTCAGTACGATTGACTACATTTATTTTCTCTTACGATAAATATCGTTTTTGTTTCAATAGATCGTAGATGTTATTAATAAAAGGTTTTGTGCGACACAGGTAGACATGTGTATAAGACCCCTCCCATTCTTATACGCTATATATTTTTTTCTCTTTTTACAATACGATTGACTAAAATTATATTTTACGCTAAATGTATATTTTATGTTTCAATAAATCGTAGATGTTATTAATAATTTTTTCGATAGATTTAGACATATTTATAATCCAAAAACTATTTTCATTTTACATAGAATATATCGTAGATATTACTTGGTCTTATGTACTTATGTCACCGTGCTAAAAC
Organism: Euprymna scolopes; assembly: GCF_053919585.1. Lineage (NCBI taxonomy): Eukaryota > Metazoa > Mollusca > Cephalopoda > Sepiida > Sepiolidae > Euprymna > Euprymna scolopes. The sequence continues at coordinate 55,446,356 of NC_136498.1, forward strand.
ATTTTGGATTATATAAATCGTAGATGTCGTTAGCAAATAATGTTCCGAACACATTTACACACGTTGATAAGCCAAAACTTCTTTTTTACTCTAAATAAATCTTTTTGTATTTTTTCAGTATGATTACATTAATGTGTTTACGCTATATAAACCATTTTAGATACAATAAATCGTAGATGTTATGAATAATAAATGTTTTGAGACACGTCGACGAGTTTATAAACCAAAAAACATTCTCATTTTACTTAAATTATATCGTAAATATTCTCCTGTGCTTATGTTACCGTGCTAATATTACTGTGCTATTTTTTACAAAAATAATTAGTATAACAGTACTATAGCAAAGTTCCCAGAATTTCCTAGGCAATTTACTAAAAGGAAACAAGTAAGCGAAACAAGTTTTTTTTTACTAATAATAAAATAATGAAACAATAAATAAATGCAAAATGAAAACAACAAATGATTACACGAATATTATAGACGAATTCTGAAAATTGCCGACACCTTAAAAACTAAACTTTAATCCCAACCAAAAATTAACATTTTAAATACTTTATTATTTTATTACGTGTGATTTTATACCATTAAAACTGTGTAGATCTGACCATCATATACATGTGTTTATGTGTGTGTGAGTGCGTGTGGGTTTGTACGAGTAGGAGTGTAGTTTTATTTGTGTGTGTGTGTGTGCGCATGTGTTTGTACGATACAAATCAATCTAATACTTGCGTAAACCAGACTAAACCACAGCAACGCGTGGTCGGGCGGGTACAATTCGTATATATATATATATATATATATATATATATATATATATATATGTTTGTGTAAACGATAAATTGGCAGTTTGAAATCTTAAACATTAATCTTTTAATAAAAAGGTCAGTAAAATATATGTGCATGTTTAATTAACTGCTTCATTAAAGACTAACAAATACACAGATTTTAGTCCATGCATCCAATTCTTTCGTCCACAAACTGCTAATTTCGAACACTAAAAGAACGACAACCCTTTACAGCTGCCTATTTCTTTATAGTCGATAATATTAACCTTATGAAAGGCTTCAAAGAGATTACATATTAATTGGTGCACGTATTACATTGACTTATAACCATTAGTCGCAGAGTTTTTAATATTACGAGTGAGAGGGGCAGATATTTCAGTGTACAAACAGCGCTAACTCTTTTTTCAAAAAGGTCATCACTGTTTCGGATCCATGATCAGATGCAGAATCCTGGGTGAACATCATTTTCTTGAGATGATAGTTCTTTTTAATCCAGAATAAGCGAATTTCTCCCAGAATAATAACATATTTCGCCGTATTGATTTCAGGTCACCATTTAATGAAGTGAGGGGTAATGACTTTCCTATCGCTTACGATAACACATTGACAGAGGCAGAATATTTACTCTGAATGACTGAGCGAATACCAGAAGGGTCATTGCTGATCACTCTTAAGTTTTCATTTTGTTTTGTTTGGAAACTTCGTCTACCACGAATATTTTCTCGTCCACAAAAATGCCCACGATTTCATCATGGTGTTTCAAGTGATTAAGTAGTAAGAGGCTTCTCTCCTTACGAAATGGTCTTCGATTTCGCTGTAAGAATGTTACGACGTCGTCTGCAATATGAGTTTATCCCAAGATTTTCTGTACTGCATTAGAAATCTTCATTTTAGTCACATTCTGCTTTTTCGTCAGTTGCCCATTGACTGTGATGCATTTGCTGCAATGGATAGTTTTTCGCCACTGAGAAATCTTCTGTTGCAGATTTAACACTTCTTTTGCATGTCTTTATCTACCTTTAGTTCGCTATAATACGATAAACAGTCGTGGGAGCATAGCGAGTGTCTCTTATAATGCGAGGTCTTATGCCTGACGCAGAACAATTCAACAATAACTATTTTATGGTTAAATTATTCACTCGCAATAGTTGTTTATTTTTACTTTATATTTGTTTTGTTTTTGTTTTGGATTTTAGGTGATTAATCTAGAAAACCAGATTCTATAGTATACAGTAACTAACATTTCTAATTAATAATGGGTCTTAAAAAACAAAATTACGGATTGAAACAGCTGCTAATTCATCGTGTAACTACATATAATAACTGGCCATAATCTGAACGATAACGTTACAACAATTAAAATAGTTATGCTGAGACCATTAGTGTTCGAGGCATTGTCGTTTGGCTTTCGTTGAAATATGATAATTACAGAACTTAGTGCCCCATTATCTGTCCGTGAAAGCCGGCTTCTCTTTATAAGCGATTTGTAATGCAATTGATATTGATTAGTTAGTTCGATCTTGAGTAGAGCTCAAGAAATGGGATCAGGAGCTTAATAATCAATAATTCATGTTTAGTTATTCGCAATTCAGCTCATTCACAACTTTTATTACAGTAATCGTATTTGACTAAACCTTTCAGGTCGATAATATATTCTTGTTTATGCGTAAGAATACAATGGAAGCAGTTTATCTACTGTAATTATGTTTGACATATACCATACTAGCAGTTTTCTGCCATTCTAAAAAGTTATTCCTTAATTTTCTTTGTATGCAAGCTTGAGATCCTTCCAAAGTGAGATGAAGCAGGCTGGAATCAAAGCCTCTTACACTTTGAATATAAGTACGACAATTTCAACGTAATGGAGAACAGATGTGGTTTATTCAATTTGATCTTCGTTTCAAACCACTGAACATTTAGATCGAGGTGATAGGAATATCGATGTAAGTGTTTAATCATATATTTTCTTTTCAGTCTATAAAATACGTCATATTAACGCGTTTCGTTTTTCAAAGGAATTGTTGTGTTCTCTCTGGTACTCTCATGGATTTGTGTGAAGTCACACCTATCTATTAATTTGCCACGTATGTTAAACTTAAACCCGAGTTCCGCAAGCCAATTCCCGCTGTGAATACGTATACGCTTGCTTATTTTTTATGTGTTGTGAGAGTTGGGTTGGTTTTAAAAATAAATGAGCAAGCGGATTTGAAATGACGTAGTCTTTTTCTGATTACTTATCCCAAATCAAGGTTTAATGTTTGTCTTATATCTGGGAATACAACATTCCGTTGGTTGATACGTGTTCCGGTGACCAAGAGGGATGGTTGAATAAGATATCTCTTTCATAAAGTTGAGATTTTGATCTAGAGCAGACTCAACACATAATTATATTGGCCTACCTCGATCATGAAACATAATAATCACGTGATGATTAATGTTTTACCGTCTTTCTGTTTGTTAGCAACTCAATATTGTCTGCTAAATATGGAAAGCTCTCTACACTTACAATTTCTTTTTGAGGATTGCGATTCGCTATTTCAGATAATTGCATTTTCTTTCTCGATTAAATTAATAAGATAATAGAAGACTAACAGAGAGACCCAACGATGTTCGTGTTTGAATGATTATCAACAAATATTTCACTCTCCCCTACTTTTATTCTCATCGGAATCGGTGAGATCGATCATTTTCTGTTATCAAATTGATTTATTGCCTGCTCTACTAAGGGATCCTTCCGCAGTGTACCGGAATGAAGCTCCCTGTGCCTTTAGCAGTGATTTTAGCCACAAGATGTAATAGGCTATATTGATTTGTAAAGTATATACTATTGACTTCATAAAATAATCTATAAATAATGGCTTAACATGAAGTATAAAATGGAAAAGTCAAGAATCATGGATCAATTATGCTCTGAACTGAAACATTCATTATGAAAGCCTTTTGGCTCATCAAAGTGACACCCGTTGATTTTATAGAATTATTTTTCCTGTAATCATCTGAATTTAATTTAAACGTAGAAAAGCCAAACATTATTGTTTAGTTGCACTGTAAAAAGAGACCTTCGTTTCGATAACTCCCCTGTCTTATTAACTAACATACTTATGGTTTTGTACGGCTGCACATTCAGCTTGTGTGGTTATACACTTTCTCATATGTTCTTGTGATGTTAGATTGCAAAACGTGTTAACTTTGATCAAAATGGAAAATCGTTCTTCAATCAGTTTTTTCGATTATCGCTTTTCGATACTTATTTAAGGCATCTTGATGCAAAACTTTCATAAAAGCTCTTTCAGACACACTAATTTCCTTTGGATAAAACTTCAAAATAACAATAACCCTAACCCTTACCCAAACCGTGAGCGTAGCTATATAGAACTCTCGCTCTCTCTCTCTCTCTAGCGCGCGTGCTCTCACATAGACACACACATACACCCACAAACACACACACACACTCACAAAGCTCCTTTTTATAGTAAAAATTGGTATACAAAAACACAAACATAACGACATTATATTGATTGAGGTGTTAGTAAGTTAAAGTAGGTTAAGGAATAAAATATCTCTCTTACAAGAGTTAGATTTGTAAGCTTAAGACCAGTCTTGAAAAAGGTTTGTTGGATTTCTTTGCCAATGTAAGTAAATCTCGTTACGATGTAATTTCACTTTTTTGTGTAATCGAAGCTCGTTTAAAAGACAAATTTTAAAATTTATTAATTAACATTCGGCCTGTTTTCTTGCTTCCATGGGAATTGAGAAATGACCACGGCTATTGAAACACCTATAAGTGTTTGTTGCCATAAAACTGACGTAGCGTTTTGTCTTTGGGTACGAACAACAGTAGTATCTGTTCTAATACTATACTTCATTATTTTTTTCAGTGAGTGACAGAAAAATCCTTCGTGACAAACCATATTAATATTATATGTCTCTCAATCCTTTAGTCCAGTTTGAGTAGGTAGACTTTCCGTACATTAAATCCAAGTATGTGTTGTAACCTGCTATCATAAGGAGGGAAATAATAAGACCATACATGCAAGCACGTGTTTCTACTCAGAAACCATACCGTTGTGCAAACTATTCAGAGAATATAATGATAGTTAATATTATAATTATAACTAATAAATCAATAGTAACAATATGTTCGGATTAGGCTTGGACCGCATCTTAGAGGGGTCTTGGTGATTGCAATATTTGATATTCTGTTGGAAACAAAATGTAATTTCTAGTTGAGTTAACCGGAGTTAGACAATATATTGTAATGGACTGGTGGATATATTATACATATCCCTCAGTCGTACAAAATAGGAAAATGATTTGAATTGGGGAAGGAAAAATGAATTGCTTTGAGGAAGGAACGAACAACGCGTTTACTTGAATTAAACGAACTAGGATTTATTTCGTGATGAAACAAATAAAAGAAAAGCGTACAGCACGCGTTTAGTTTGGCTCGCGTCTCTCGTTGTCTACTGGTGAGAAGGAAAGTTTATTTTCGTAGAGAGAGAAAGAGAGAAAGTAAATCCAGTTTGGTGTGCGTCTGTCGCTGTTAGCTGGTGAGAAGGAAAGTCTATTGTAGTATTGAGAGAAAATGAGAAAAAGTAAATCCAGGCCATGGAGATAGAAAACGTGTAAGGTGTACGTACTGTCTCTTAACTCTTGCCCCCACACATACAGTAGAAGGGGACTTGATGTGCGCGGGCGCGCGCATGCCGAAACGGCGGCGGCTCGTCCGTAGAACATCTCAGCTCGGAAGACGAGTTGGAAAAAGGCTGGAAACAGCTTGTCTCTTGCTTTTATAGTTGTTTCCGGTGGTCTTCTGCGTAAGTGTGGATTTCCTTTGAAAGTGAAGTGACGTTGCCCATGTGTGTCTACATGTGCGTACGTTAGCGTGTGTGTATACACGTGAATGTGAGTGTATATACGCGAACGTGAATATATGTACATGTGTGGACGTGCGCGTGTATGTTTGTGTGCGCGTATGTATATGACAAGAAATATAGCTTGAGATGTTAACGCGTGTTTTTGTGTGTGACTAAAAAAGGCTCCCATAATCTCAACTCTGATTAGATTTTAACTTGTTTTTTCATAAATCTACGAAATTTAAACAAAGAAGCCAAATAAACGTTAAAAGATTAATAGAAGTAGGAAAATTCATGTTTTGTTTTGTGGCTACCTTGGATAAATAGAATGAGTAACATATATGATTAGTGTAGTGTTGAGAATTTAACACTACGCGTCAAAACTAGCAATTTCTATTAGCTGAAAAACGAACATATTTTAGTCAGCATTTCCTATTTTTCTTGTGTTTTTACAAAAATCCATGGCTTAATTAGGTACAAAGCCTCTCAAGAATAAAAAGTTAATGAGTATAATAGTTGGTGCGACAAAATAGTAGTGATTGATAATGATAAGACATTTAACAAAGTTTTTTTAAGATGTCGGCTCAACAAAAAATGTGTTTTCTTAAAAACCACATTTTTGTGGTAAGCTGAGTACCAGCTATGTGGCATTTTTCCTGAGAGAAGAACATAGTTTTGCATGTGAAATTTTCGCTTTGGTTTCGGTCCAGACAGTTATTGTACCTAACGAATATCTGCTGTGAATAATTCACAGGGATCATGGATTGAAAAGCAGCCCTATATATATATATATATATATATATATATATATATATATATATATATATATATATATATATATATATTTATATACACGTATATATATATTTATATATATCCCGTTTTATATGCTTAGTTACACATGTTTCGGTTACTGAATTACATTGATGATCCAGTAACTTCGTCACGCTATAACAGAAATGGCTATTATGATTAGAAGAAAAACATACTAGAAGACGCAAAATCAAGATTGGATATTTCAATTCTGATTTGATGACAGCAAGGTTTTAAGATTTAATAATTTAATAAACATTGAAAAAGGGTAAGGTGGAGTGTAGAATATTTAACTAGTCACGAATAAGCGTGGAGGGAGGGGAAACGCGCGTGAAAGAAGTTGTAAAAGAAAGGAAAACGGAAATAAAAGCAGCTATGTACATATGTAGGCATTTTTACAGGTGTGCCCAGAATACTATCTATATATTAATTTGCTTGTCCGTACGGTGTCACGTCATCATCATCGCAAACATTAATTAATGAAACGCGTCATCATCATCGCAAACATTAATTAATGTGAATCATCTCCCTTTATTGTTCAATCTTTATCAGTGAAAAATCATTAACCCTTTTATTTCCCAAAAGTTCCCGAAAAAAAAAATAATAACTATCTATTCATGGTTCCGGATTATTTTAAAGACAGGTATGCATAGAAGGTATCGTTCCAGTTTAAATAGTATAGTTTTTTACTTACATTTTTAACGATGTCTCCTGTTTATTATTGTAGGAACGCTTATTCTATTTTATTCAGTAATAAATATATGTTTTACATTTAACGCTACGAGCACGTTTCTTTTGTTTTTTTACTGTGCCACTTTATGTTTTTTTTTATTTACTTTTGAGTGAGACTTACACAACAAAACATATGTTTAGAGATACATGTTACAAAAGTCAAGAATGATTTTATTAAATAAATCACCAAAGTCACCATTCGCAAATACAGAGTCAAAACATATTTTACGTCTTGTTCTGTTTTGTTTTTGTTTTACGGCATATCAATCCTTTCCCGTGTTATTTAATGCCGAGTCAAGTAATTTTGTAACATTCATACAGCTTCACGTTGTTTACATAGTTATTCCATATGTTTTGTTCGGTTTATTTTGCTTCTTTTACAGGCAGTCATCTTCTAATGCCCACCGAAGAGCATACATATTTAAATACTATAAAAAATTGGCACAACAATTTTTTTTTAATATGAAATAAAACAGTGTTTCATTACTTACGATTTCATTTATTTAAAGAAATATTTATTTCCTATTTAAAGATTTTCAGTATATTTTATTTAACTGAAGAATGTTTCCATTATTTTTATTACATTGTTAGGTGAAGTTTCAGTAAATATCCAGATACGCTACTACAGAACACCGACCACTTTCCACCATTTTGCAGCTTCCGTTTACGCTACGCGCGTGCGCTGCAGCATGAACCGACGGCTTGCTTCACCTAGCAAACTGCCTTCTCACATGGCGTACCAATCAAAAAATTACGGACTGACATTTTTAATGACTTACAGTTAAAGAAAAGTACAACAAATTGGGGGACTTTTTTTTTTTTGTCTCGCGTATTTTTTAATGTGGTTTACAAAAACATAAGCACCAACCATCTTTATGTTTTTCATTCTTTTTTTGCGGGGGGAGATTCAATTATAGAACTTATGTGGCTTAATAGGTGCTTTTGCAGTTAAGTTAAACGTTTTTCCGTAAGTAACGCACCGACATTTACCAATTAGAACACCATTTAACATTTTCCGAAGATTTTACTGTGTACATTGGGGGCGCGAGCGGGGGGGCGGATGTGATGTCGGGGAGCGCGTGCCCCAACATCACATCCGCCCCCCCCCGCTCGCGCCTCCAATGTACACAGTAAAATCTTCGGAAAAATGTTAAATGGTGTTCTAATTGATAAATGTCGGTGCGTTATTTTTTGAAAATTTGAAATTTCTATGTTCCAGGTAAAAAAAAAAAACAACAGATAAATTACCCCCCCTACTCCAACTTGGAGTGCTTTCCTTTTCTGGTTTCATTTCTTTTTCAGCTAATTTTAAATTTTCCACACAAAAAGTGCTATAATGTATTCTTGAAAATTAGAAAATTCTATGTCCTGGAAAAAAAAAATCCCCTCCCCCCAACGTAGTTTGCTTGGTGAAGCCGTCATTTATGCTACAACGTGCATGCGCGTAGCATAAATGGAAGCTGCAAAATGGTGGAAAGTAGTTCGTGGGTTTAGGGGTAAATACCATGCAAACGGTAAATTTGCCCCAGGTTTGACTATCAGATTCGTTGTCAGCGACCTCAATTATCTATAAAAAGCAAATTACAGTGGTCGGTGTTCTGTAGTAGCGTATCTGGATATTTACCGTTTTTTTTGTTTTGTTTTTTTTTCTTATTTTAAAACAAATTATTAAACAAAGATACAAGACAATTGAATTTTTCTTCATTAAATCGCTATTTAGGAGAAGGTTCAAAATAGTTAACCCTTCTCCCCATAACCGTTTTTTATGCAGTAAAATACTTTTTTTCAATAATTATGGTTAAAATAAATATTTATTCCTTATTTAAAGATTTACAGTATATTTTATTCAACTGAAGAAATATTTATTGTTCATACATATATGTTTCCCTTATTTTTTTTACATTGTTAGGTGAAGTTTCAGAATAGTTAACCCCCCTCCTCATATTAAGAATGGCTTTCAGCATGATTCTTACAATAGTGCTATCAAAGTTTATTGATTTTTCTTATTTAACAAAAATTATAAAAAAGATACAAGAACATTTTAAACATTTTTTTCGTTAAATCGTTATTTAGGTGAAGGTTTAGAATAGTCAAACCCTCTCCCCTGATTAAGAATGGCATTTTATTATTTCAGCATGATGCTTACATTTTTCTTAATATAAAAAAAAATACAAGTAAATGGTAAGATTTTTTTAAATTAAAATGTTAGATCAAATTTCGGAATAACTTACTTTATAGCCAATTAGACAGCTTACTTAACTATATAACATTGACAATAAATTTGATAGGTAAAACCTACCTCACATCATTTTGATTATCGAAAAATCAAAATTAACTGTACTTCGTAAGATTTACAGAAACACTTCATTTTGTATGCATGTAATACACAAGAATCTGAACATTATAACAGATTACAATGTTTTTATGGAAAACAACTGTTGTACAGAAAATTCAAAGTGTTCTATTTATATTATTAGGAAGTTGGGATGCATTAATTGAAATCTATATCAATAATTCGACTTAAAAATATTTGTGAATTTCCAAATCTTCATTGAATAAAATTCAAAATGAATAGAAAAGTCTATCGCATATGTAAAAGTTGACAGTTGCTTATTTAACTTCATTAAAAGCCATCAAAGTCAACTAAGAGCTGCTAAATATTCTGGCTTAATGGATCATTTAGCAAGGAATGAAGATGGTTATTCTGGTGTACCAGTTATTCTACCATCTAAATTTACAGGAAGTCCTAGGAATCTACAATAGATTTATCAAGATGCAATGGCAGTTTTCTGTTACCTATTCATTACTCACATATGTAATCCAAAATGTCCTGAAATATTAAATAACTTGGGGTCATCAGAACTTGCACAAAATCGATGTCAGCAATGTCACACAGTTTTTTAAATTCACAATCTGACTCCCAAGAACCTGCTGACTGACCACTATTCTCACTCCAAGCAGCTGATCGACGTCCCTGTCATCGTCTCAATCATCATAAGCACTTCCTGACAATATCAACACCATCAGTTACGATCGCATTGACCTTCAATAAAAGGTTAAACTAAAGTTCTTTGTTTGTTCTACTTGCTTCCATACGTTAATCTTTATAAGGAATTTCTTACTGATGTGGTTTAACAGATTTTAACTACCGTGGAATTTCCGCGGGTCCTGCTAGTTATTATTAATGCGCTTTACTCGCTTACTTATCTTTTTCTAACTTCAGGCTACGTATTTGGTCCCTAAACCTATGTGTATGCGCATGTATTTACGCGCATGTATCTATGTATGCTTATGTACGTTTATGTGTATATATGGGTATAAATGTATATGTGTATATGTATGTGTATATATGTATCTATATGTATATGTATAGGTGTATGCATGCATGGGTCATATATATGTAGTTTGCGTATCCCTATGTAAGTGCGTATATATGTGCGTATATACTTGTATATGCATGCATGTCTACATATTCCTGTATATGAATATGTTTTTTATGTATGTGTAGGTGTATGGATATGTTTGCGTATATGTATGTATGTGTATATGCATGTTTATGTATATATATATATATCTATATATATATACGAATGTATATATGTAAATATATACATATTTCTTATTTTTGGCATGTACAAAATCAACATTTTGTAGGCAACATCAGATGGAAACAATATCTGATAAGTTGATGAGAATCAGGTAATTTTATGAACACATAATATCATAAAATTGCCATCCCATTAACGGAACGGCTGTATTGAAGAGATGCAAGGTGGAATAAACACAAGTCCCAAAAAGGAAAAATGTAAGTCCTTGAATTTTAACAAGTGCTGTACTATATATATATATATATATATATATATATATATATATATATATATATATATATATATATATATATATAATAAGAGTGCTTTTGAAATCGTATCATATCCAAATACTCTTCCCATTGTTCCTAGTGGTCTTAAAGTTAACTCTTTCGCAAGTACACTCGCAAAACTATGTTATTCCACTCCCAAACTGGTTCTTCCACAATTTTTTACGATAATTATAATTATGTCACACACCCCATGAATTCTCCGGGTAAAGTGCTGACTTCTTTTACAATTACACCCTAGGCTTAAGAAACCCATAACAAAACTATTTATTATAGCTTTTTTAACCTATTTTTTATAATAGTATTTATACAATTAGTATCCGAGGAACACCCCCTAAAACCCATTATTATATTGGCTTCATCGTCCCACTAGCTTAGCGTTACAGACTATACTATCCATTTAACGAAGGTAACACCACTTTCTACATTAATTTAAATCTTTAGATTACAAACATTAGATGCTCTATACTAAAAAAAAAGCTAAATCCTACACCGTTGGCACTAAATATTTCCAGCTTTGTCTATCGGATACTGGAAGCATTATCACTTTTCCTAAAACTGTTAACATCATTGAATCTAAAAACGAATTCTTTTCAAGCTGCAAGCATAGATAAAATACAAGTATAGCTAATTCGAAATTTCATAATGCCCACATTTACCTCAGTTTGGGTCCATTGGCTCGTAATTTTTATATCATACTGACCTGTACTTTACTATTTACCTACAATCCCTTTTTTATCATTCTTTAAATTCTATATACCCTTTTCCTGTCCCGTTTTCTGATCTTTACGTCATTTTTATTAGACAATTATAATTTAGCTTTAATCCGATATATACCTTTCTAATGCATCCAACGTTTAGTTTTTTCACCCCTCCTTTCTGTAGCCAAAAAGAACTCCCGTTTTAGTGCCTTGACAATATCTTCTCTTCTGGCATTACATATATTTTTTTACATCCATGCCTTTTATTTAGTATTGTTCTATTTCCTACTCCTATATTTTATAAAATCTTTATTTTTTCTCTTATATTTTATTACTTCCTGATTTCTTTTAATATCTTAACCTTAACCCTTACGTTCTCGATTATTCGTCACTGGAGCTTATTTAAACATAGATTACCATCTGTGCATCTATATTCTCACTTTAATTTATTTACGCATTAATTCATCGCTACTGTTAACATATGCGATACCCGCTTCTTTCCAATCATTTCGAGAAGATCATATTCTATTTGCCCCAATTTATTCTCTAACTATATACACCTAAGTTCCAATATCGTCCATTTTCCAGTTTTTATTTCCTCAATAATATTATTAATTTTAACTTTCCTTTCGCACACGGCTTATTCCTAAATATTAACTTCATCTAAAAAATCTTTCCAAAGTATATTTTTATTATACATATTTCTGAACTTATTTATTTATTTATCTTTTATGGTTTTCCCCCAATTTCAAACCATCTTTCCCATAGATCAAGTAACTTGACATCTCCTATTTTAAGATTCTCGATTTCTCATACTCATTAACCTTACCCCTTTCTCTTTCTCACTCCGCTTCTCTGTCCTCTTAGTCACATTTTAACTACATACATTAACAAACGCGATTGTAAAATTAACCCCCTTATATTAAACCTTATCAATCTTCTTTAAATGTTGCCTTTAATTTCCACCCATCCGCTGTTTTATTATTTGAACTTGCCATAGAAAGATGTTTTGCCAATATCGTCAAGTTCCAGGCCAACTTATTTATTTTTATCTTTTTTCCTTTAAATATCTATAGTTAACAACGGCTCATATGCCTCTCTACACAAGAACATGATTTTTACTCCCGCATTTGACTACAAAATTCGTCTACACGGATATTTCATCACTTCTGAACTCCAGATATCTTTTAAAACGATTACAAAGCATGTCCTATTTAACTTTTCTTTGATTTACTAATCGCATGATTAATTTTACACTTTTGAATCTCACTGGATATTTGCAACCACAATTATTGAATATTGCTGTATATTCATTTCTATTTCCCTATAGACTTTCCTTTTTCTTTTTTATATTCCTTTTTCTTTCTCAACTATTTATAAATATAGTTCCGATGTATATACCGACTATTAAATATAAGACAGGTATTTTCTCTCTCACTCTCTCTCTCTCTCTCTCTCTCTCTATATATATATATATATATATATATATATATATATCCGTGCTATATTTATGTTTAACGACACATTTAATGGTTAACATTTGCTATCTTAATTATTTTAAATTCATATAAAATATAACTTTCCCTCCAATATTTGTGAATAAAGACAATAACTTCCCAATAAATAGTAAGTGCGACGTTGTAAAGATACGTATCCCTAGTTCTGGAGAATATTAGAGTGTTATATATATATATATATATATATATATTTATATTTATATATATATATATATATATAATGCTTACTTACAGAACACAAGAATAAATAGATACAGTCTGTTATCTGAATTCGTGTGTAGATGTTAAAACAGCAGCCCTCGTAGAAATCTGTTACAACAAAACTTCTGGTCATTAACCCGATTTTCTACTAACAGAATAAGAAAATGCCCCTCTTTTTTCTGTGTTGTTAAAATCAAACATAATTTCCATGAACATAATTATTCCCAGTACTTTCTACATTAGTAACATATTATTGAAGTAATATTTCCCTATAGACTACAACATTGCCATTTTTATGAGTCAATGCCATCAAATATCTCTCATGTCGGGCAGCTGGTGACAAAACGAGATTTGGGGAAAAAAAGGTTTATGGAAGGGCGGAAAGAGAAAACGATAGAGGGCCAGGTAGAGATAGATATATAGAGAGATAGAGAGAGAGAGAGAAAAAGAGTGTGTGTGTGTGTGTGTGTGTAGAGGTAGAAGGTTTAATATAGAGATGATGCACATACTGTTCAATTTCTGCCTTGTGTTTTATAGACCCGGGCAACGTCGGATAGTCGCGGTAGTTCATAATAATTATCAGTCTTCTTATAGTACTGTTCCATCATCTAACAAAAATATTACTAGTCCTTTTCCGCAAGTGGCCTGTGTAAATAAATAGTGAACATTCGGTACAAAAAGACGCTCTTCTCTTTTTGTAAAACTCGTTACCAGATGCAATATTATTCTCTTACTCGTTTTAGAATGGAGGCCTTTGGGGAAGTAGACGAATGATTCGTTGCCAACACTTCACAAATATCTATAAGATGTTTACAACAATAAACTTTTAAAACAAGAACTTTGTAGCGATTAGACCGGGGTTATATTTAACAGACCAAACGCAAATGACATCTTTAAGCTTAGCAGATATTTCTTGTAGAGGCTTATGGTCCACTTCTGCCAACCATACTAACAATGAAAATCAATGCTGATAGATGCGTAAGCCTCGGTGTGTTGACAACACAGCTAATAAACCGTTATCTTCGTGATCACAACATAATTGATTACCGTCGGTATTCAAAAGTGTGCGCGTTAACACAACCCTAACTCATGCATCATTATAAGTAAGGTAATCATAATTTTCGGATAAATAACTGTTGAATTATCCTCACTACCTTGTTTAAAAATGATTCATACTCTTATTTATTTAATTTGATCAAAAACTCACTGAAAACTATAAAGATATACCGACAATCGAAGTATGAATTATTTTGTTATACTGATGGTTTGCAAACGTTGGTGACAAGCTCTCATTTTAGGTGTTACGGCGAAAAAAATGATCAAACAAGTAAAAGCGTATAAAAGCAATGATCCACCTCATGCAAATATTTTAATATTATTTTTTTTTGATAATCTGGTAGATTCTCGTCCACTCGATAATAGTCCACTGAAAAAAACTAACAGGGGGCGAAAAAGTAGTAAGAGGAGACTGCTAGTGCACGTGTGCCAACAAATACTCCCCTTTCGTGAGACATATTACGAGATTTTTTGTAATGAATTATTTCGTTTGGCGCCGATATTCTTTCGTGAGTTAGAAACATTTTTTATTGCAGAGCCATAACAAGGAATGCCGATGATAACTGATCTCTCCTGGTGTATAACCCACTTTTCATATAAAATACCTTTTTAGTCTTTCTTTACTTTTCAGTTATTTCCATGGAAGCGGCTTGATTGAACTTCAGTTTTAGTATATTTCCAACAACATACACATCATGATCTCAGTTTTAATACAGAACGAAAAAAAAAATACTTCCCCTTCGCCGTTTATGTAGAGAGTGGAAAGCGAACTTTCTCTAAACCGCCTCCTTGCAACGGTTTCTCCCTAGTGAAACCCAGTACTACGGAATTGCTTTCCCATCAATTAGAAAACTGTGTCAATAATATGTTATCATGAATCACCCCAAAAGTAATTAAACGCAATAAATTCCATAGATCATTGTTAGTACTTCCATAGTGGTTCTCATATTTCGACAGCCATTCATTCCCATAATAGAAACTCTTATTTCCGAGTAGCACATAGCTTTGATAAGCAGGACGTTAGTTGATAAGCTGCGAAGGAAAATAAGACAAATATTTAATTCTAATTTCTTGTTCGAAATTTCTTCTATAAAGTGTGAAAAGTAATACACGCGCGTTAACATTGAGACACTCGGAACCCAACACGGTGTAAACATAATTGCAAAAGAAACAAAGAATAGAAAAGAGGAAAGATCTTCAACTCCTGTTTTAGGTTTTAAGAAAAGACCTCTATTTCTAATTCTCCCGCCACGTCTGACTTCTCGTTACGGCTGTAATGTCACCTAGTCTCTAACGTTCTCGTCTTTTCCTCTCTGGTTTTTTTAATAGTTTTTTTCCTTTTTCTACTCTGTCGTTATTACGCACGCAGCTCGGCATTTGCATATAGCCGCCATACGCGCGCCCACGCTCTGTTATAACCATAGACTTGATCAGAAATAACATTTTTAAAGTAATCTTGGAAATGCCACCTCCTAAATAACACACCTAATGAGATCACTAGAGATTCAAGATACTCGCACCCAGGGATTAACCTTTTTTATGAATTTAAATATACTGTTGCTGGAAAAAACAATGATTTTCATGTGGTTATAAAACAAACAATAACTACAATACAATAACTACAGTAACTGAAATAACTACAAATAAATAAACAATTTTAATTTAACAATCGTGGGGGGGTGTATTTTGTAACTTTTCCAATGATTTAGATTTTTTAGATTTTTGGACTATTGTCACCAGCTTTACTGTTATTTCCAAAAACTGTCGGTTTATGCTTATTAATACATAATGTTAGTATGCGCTTGTTCCATCAGCCATGACCAAATAGAAGAAATTAGCAGAATAAAATTGCAAATTATTATGACTTGTAGTGTAGCTGATAGAATGCGTTCATAATACCACCGTGGATTACCGTTCGAAATTCTGTCCAGATTCTCGAGTTGGACAAGAGACGCCCGAAGGCGGATATGACATCGATGAAAATGTTGTGAAAACTCACGCTCACAATGAGAACAGTAGTCTGAAGAATGCAAATAATACGAGAAATAGAAGAATGATATTGCATCCTGTAACAAGATTTGAAAACAGTACAGCATATTTTTTATACCCAAGGTTAAAAAATTATTTACACGTCACTTGAGACTAATAAACCAAATTCGACTATGGAAACTTAAATAATGACGATGTTATATCAACAAAACTGCTGCGAGAATAGCACGTAAGACGAGTACAATATCCCAAATAATCTAAATCATGCAAATTTCCTAAGTATGTTATAATGTAGGAGAATGGGATAAGTTCGTTTAAAAGTAAGTAACACCGAATTTACAATGCCTGTCTGTGTCCATTTCACAAGTGTGCTGGTTTAAATTAATTAATCAATTTCGAAATAAGTACATTTTAACAATGGTTGATTTTAATTGCACTCATATATTGAGGTTGTGTGGTATGGTATTCAAACGTATTTATTGAACTCTCCTCTGCATTCCGCAGATTGTAATTAGTAGATTGAACACCGCCATTGAAAGCGGGCGTTTAGAAATGTCCAAAATTTTCAATTTTTGTCAAAGGAATTTTAAAATAATTTAACTTATACAAATTTTGGTTTATGTATATGCTTACACATATAGGTATATGTATATGCTTACATAAACGTATGCAAAAGATTTGCTCCTTAGCATATTAATTGATTTTTTGCATAAGACATACTCTTTAGCTAATTAATTGATGTTTAATGTAAAAATACAGGTATTAGGGTTTAAAAAAATGTTACCAAGAGGCTAACTTACGTTGTAAAAAGATGCTAAAAAAGGGATGTAATCTCTTCGTAAAAATTCAGATGCCTCCCAACTTTGGTGAATGTTAACTGTGTTGGGGTTATTTGTTTTATTTTACGGAATATCAACATTCCCAATGTCTCATGTTATGACGAGTTCAGCCATTCTGATAAAATGGGTTTCGGCTTCAATTTATTTATATCACCAAGTATTTATCCATTATGTTTAGTGTGTCTGTGTTGTTTTAGAGCATTTAAAGCTTACTCTTTTGATTTAGCTAAAAGCGTCCATGCTCTTAGTTGTTTCTGTTTACTAATATTCACGCCCTGTCGGTGGGGCATTAGAATACGCCGACTGTC
Source organism: Euprymna scolopes (assembly GCF_053919585.1). Classification (NCBI taxonomy): domain Eukaryota; kingdom Metazoa; phylum Mollusca; class Cephalopoda; order Sepiida; family Sepiolidae; genus Euprymna; species Euprymna scolopes. The sequence goes on from NC_136498.1 coordinate 55,464,030, forward strand.
CCCCTGCAGAGGGTAAACGTCCCTCAATGGGGGTCCTGGATATGACCTTCAAATATATCCAGTGGTGAGGCCCCAGCTTGTGGGCTTTGGGGAGTGTGGAGCCACCATTTAATTACAATTGCTCCCAGGTCCACTCTGACTCGGAGTGGTAATACCTTTTAGGGTCTCAACTATGGGGTAAATAGAAACCGACGTGAAAACAACAAATATATTCTATTAAAAAAATAATTCTTCAAAAGCTTTGAATTCGGCATTAAATAACCCGAAAAGGGATGATATGCCGTAAAAAACAACCAACCAACAAATATCCATGCATATTCTATTTGTAGACGATTCTTTTTATTTTAATTCGGGTTTGCTGAACATGATTGAGATTTACACGATAAACAAAAAGAAAGAAAAAGCATAACATAAAAATTCAGTCCATTTTAAATGAGTAATCCGTTATCTTCAGAGAGTCTACTCTGATAACACCGTTTTCATATATATGTAATAGACGATAATCAATAAATATTTCGCAACTTTCACATTATTTCAAAATATTGTAAACTGAAAGAGCCAGTTCCCCGGCATTGCCAGGGGAAATATATCCGTTTACTTGAAATTCTTTTCTTAAAATAAGTGACTAATGAATTCATTTTAATGTTTTAAACATTTCTTATTTTCTACAAGGTTATTTATCGTAGCAAATCAACACATCATAGTATGTATTAATGAGATATTTGAGTCAAAACATAATATTAAATTTATTTGCGTTTTTATACAAGAATGAATGGTAAGCATAAACGTAATCCTTGTATATACTACACACACACACACACACTATATATATATATATATATATATATATATATATATATATATATATATATATACAGAACACATACATTAGTAAAATATTACTGTATAGAAGCACGAAGAAAATTAAATTCAAAACATGGTGGTTAGAATATTAGACACGTACGATATTTTATTTTATTTTTTAAATAAACATTAACTTATTTAAATTTTCTAATTTTCGGCTTATGACAATAGTCCTCTAAAGAAATTTTAGATTATACATTTGTTATTTTTTTATTTTTTATTACTTTACATGGTGTTGTTAGGCGCAGTCTCTATTTGTCGTAGGTAGCAGTTGTATCGTCAAAACGAATGGGTAAGCGCACATGGGAAAAATAACTAGGAATGCACCGTTTACTAGCACGTGAGAAAATGAAATTTGAAACATTGTGGGTGAAAGATAAGACACGTGCGATATTTTTCAGTTTTTGAAATTTATTAATTTTTTTAATTCATTTTAGCTTATAACAAACCCTCACCAGGAACTTTTAGGCAATATATTTTACTTGTTTTTATTTTATTTTCTTACTTGTATCGTCCAGTTCACACACACACACACACACACACACACACACACACACACACACACACACACACACACATATATATATATATATATATATATATATATATATATATATATATATATATATATATATAAAGCAAGAGAACCCGACTGCGACCGCAATTGATTGATGTTCTTCCAAGGTTTTTATTGTCATCAGAATCATTGTAATTGCCCATTTTTCAATCAGATTGATTGATTGCTTTCCCTAATCAACCGCGGTCCGCGGTCCACAAAGAGGACACGTCTGTTTATTTTATAAAATTATGTTTGCATAGGGGCTTGAATTAAAGTTTATATTGCAAAAGACACATTCATGGTTTAATTCTACTCTAAACATTCATTTCCAACGCCCCCTCCTGATTAATCAAACACATTGCCGTTGATTTCTTGCGCTCAGCCTTTGTGATTGTGGGGTTATAATATTTCTCAAATACAATTGTGATATAAGGCTTAATAAAGTGTCGCATTTGGCTAAAATCGGATTGTTCTTTTATTAATCGGAGTTTTTCGATGATCGAAGTTCGTTACTTATCAGTGGCATTCAGATGAAAAACATATCTAGGAAAACTCCCAGACAGATAAAGTGCATTTGGATGATGTGTTTAATCAGCCCAGTCGTTTCAGAGTCCATAAACAACTAACTCACACACACTCAGACAGCTTATATATATATATATATATATATATATATATATATATATATATATATATATATATATATATACATACATATATGTATATATGTGTGTATATATATGCATATATATATATGTATATATATATGCATATATGTATATATATATGTGTGTGTATATGTATATATATATATATATATATATATATATATATACGAGGGGAGTGTTTTTATTTATTTGTAATCTGTTATTCTCGTCTTCATAGTTGATGTTTCACCGCATTTAAAAATAAATAACAATATAATATAATATATAATTATATGATATAATATGTATGTGATTGTGTGTTAGTGTGTCTGTATATAATCCACTAAATTTTTTTCTATAAAGTTATTTCTGATGCTGGAAGATTTGTGATGCAACCACATTCTCTAGCTTCCCCGACAAGTCTCATGTTTATAACCAACATTCCTGCTCTTATTATATCCCAATTTTCTTCTCTACTTGGTAAGTAGATGTACTCATCGTGATTTAGAAATCCAAATATTCGATCTTCTAAGAAGCTTGAAGCGAGTAGAATACTTATTTATAGCCGCCATTAGTGTAGCTTTTTCTGGTATCGTGATTTCCGCGAGATCGAATTCGGTTGGCTGCATTACTGTATTTTGGACGGTAAGGTAATCGGACGGAAGTCAGAAAGAGTGTGAAGGCCGGCGATGTTATCAAGTGTTCGATGATCGTGCACATTTTGTGAATTGGCGAGTTTGCATAATTTACCTGTTTTGGAAGCAGCGCCGCTGAGTAAAGTGCCAGCACAAACGAGCTTTTAAACAGAACTCAAAGTGAATGCGTGTTTACGAAATGTAAATTGACGACTCTAATTCGTCTAGGACAACGTCACTGTAGTGTGCTCGTTGGGTAAGGGTCACGATAAAGAGACATTGCATTGAAAGAGACGAGGCGTACGTTTATAATCGGTAGCTATTTATCTGTATGAATACCCAGAGTTGTCGCAGGTAAGTGATAGTGTTTACAGTCACGAGATGTGAATAAATGAGACGATAGTATACATCTTGGTAAACACGTTTGAATAACACAGAATCATCAGACACAACCTTTGAGTGTAATAGAAATTAATCATTGTTAACATTTATTCATTTCCCAAATGGATTAATTAATTTAAAAGAAGACACTTCAAGTGAAATAAGTAGGTCGTGTATAGTAATAAATATCTGATATAACCCTTACCCTACTTTAGGTATACCTTGCAGAACTCTGGAATCTTATTGTTTGACTCGGAAATCAACGCGGACTTTCGAAGCGAAACCTATTATGTAATCCACAGTGATAACATGCTTTCATTCCGTCAGCCATGATAGGGTAGATGTCCTAAAACATTCCAAATTTTATTCTGCGAATTACTTAAGACTTATGTCCTATTATGATTGACTAGAAGACATGTAAACATTGAAAGAAAGATTCGCCAATTCCACAGAATACACTGGGAGGAAGTCGGAGGTTACATCGTTCAAAACATTGTAAATATGACAGTCAAGAAAAGAATAAAATCCCCGAAATCCAATTAATGCAAATCATCTGAAAAGTTGAAAAACGTGCTTTCTACCTGCTATGACGTAAACAGGAAGTTGTCTTAAATGGCTCCTATTCCAAACGTCTACCGTTATGAGTCATATACGTACTAACACTGTTATCACACCTTTGGTGGTGCCAATGTGTCTGATTTGTTTTTTTTTGTTGTTGTTTTGTTTACATAGGCGTCACCACTTATCAAGGCTGATCGGCCACTCAAGGATAAGGGTTAAAAAGTGTAGATTAGTCAAAAGGACAATATAGTAATCAATAGTAATGGAAGTTCGGTAACTTTGTTAACTTAAGTGGAGCGGCTCATCAGAAACTTGTTCACGTCGGACTTGAAGACAACCATATTATAGACAGCTGGAAAGAAGGAAAACGGGAGACAATTCCACAGGCGTGCAGTTCTAAGAAAGAAGCTTTGATCATGGAATCTATGTTTAGGTTTAGGAACAGATAAAGAGTGGGGAAAATTATTGATAATGTTTTCAGCTAGTCTAGTGTTTCTTGTGAAAGTTTGGCGAGGGGGGACCATAGATTGAAGCTCTGTCGAACACTTTCCATGAAAATAACGCTAAAGCAGAGACAAACTCGCAACCTCTCTTCTGTGAGATAGAGGGTTCAGTGAAGAGAAAAGGACATCTCCAACCACGCCAGGAACTCTATTTTGAACCCTAACAAAGCAAGACAATTCTTTTCTAGCAGCACCTGCCCATATGTGGCAACATTATTCCATCCTTGGACGTATCTGGCTCTTATATAGATAGAGAATTGCATCAGCATTGAGATATCTACTGGATCTATAGAAGGATCCGACCATTTTTCCAGCGGCCTTGGCAACAGATTTGATGTACGTATCCCATTTAAGATCAGGAGTAAAGGTCAAGCCCAGAAGCCTGTCAAAACTTGAGGCCTCCCCAAGACGAGAGCCATTCATTTTAATTGATGCCAGATGGGAATCAGAACGTTGATGATCTAAAGATAGAAGCTTGGTTGTAGCTGCATTAAAAGTAATCAGCCACTCCTTTCCCCATTGTACAACGTGATCAAGATCAAAGGAGAGAGAATCGGAGAGAACTTGGTCATTTACTGTTTTAGATGTGCTACCATAGATGGTTGTGTCGTCAGCAAAAATGTCTACAAATGATGTAAGGATGTGATTTGGAAGATCATTAATGTAGATCAGGAAAAGAGTTGGGCCGATGATGGACCTCTGAGGGACTCCAGCATTTATACTGTGAGCTTCTTATTTTTGCCCATCAACTACTACTCTTATGAACCTATCATAGAGAAATGATTTAATAATTGATAAGATATTTCCAGCTATACCATAGCTGGAGATCTTGTGAAGTAAACCTTTATGCCATACCCTATCAAAGGCCTTAGATATGTCAAGAGCAATTGCCCTAGAAAGGTTGCCTCTGTCGAGAGATTCGCTAATCCTATGCGATATAACTGTAAGCACATCTGCTGTAGATCTAGCAGAACGGAAACCATATTGCATATCACTAAGAAGGTTATTTTTGCTGAGATTATTGATTACTTCTCTATTTAACACAGATTCCAGCAACTTACTCATGACGCATAGGCGTCTTATTGACCTGTACTGAGAGGGGGATGAACGATCACCTGAATTCTTAAATACAGGGCGTACTGATGAGATTTTCCAGGGTGATGGGAAGGAATTTTCCTTAAGACAACGCTTAAACAGTTTTGTGAGTATGAGTGCTTGTTCTGGTTGAAGTTTTTTTCAGTACTATAATTGGAATACCCTCAGGGCCGGTTGCTTTATTGGAATCAAGGTTTTTGATTAGCTTGGCAACATCACATACATATATTTGTATATCACATAGTGTGTTTTCTGATACAGGAGGAAATATTGGGGGTTGGCGGCGTTGGTCGCAAAGGATAGAATCGGCTGAAAAGTTCTTGGCAAAAGGTTTGGCTTTGTCTGATGCTGCCGAGATTAACTCAGCTCCATTGATGATAGTTGGGATAGAGCACACGTTTTGTTCAGGATTTTGTTTTCAATTTGCCAAAACTGGTGGGGACAAAGCCGCTGCTCAGCTACTTTGGACTGGACGGACTGAGCATACACCTCTCTTGCGTTCGTTATTACTTTCTTACAATGGTTGCTGGCAGTCCTGGAAGCGGCTTTAGTTTCCATACATCTATTATGTTGGAATCAGTGGAAAAAGTGATTTCTGTGCGCAATAGCAGCAGCACATTCTGGAGAAAACCATGGCTGGCTTTTAGGTTGTTGCGTGAACTTTTTCGAGGGTAGGAAATTGTCTATTCCTACAATTAACCATTCTGTCAGGTCTGATACTATAGACGACACACCCTTTTTAAACATGGAATACAGAGGAAGATCCGATATAAATGTACGGAAACTATCCCAGTCAGCTATAGTGTATCGATATACTGTACGATGGAGAGGTACGTCTGAGGACGTATTACATTTCATTTTTATCTTAATTGATACAACTGAGTGCTCGGAAGATCCAAGGGGAGACAGAACGGAAACTGAACATAGTTAAGGGCTAGTTGTGAGAAAAAGTTCTAGGAGACTTGCATACTGGCCGTCATTGTCGGGCACACGGGTGGGTTCGTGTACAATCTGAGTGAGGTCATAAGCAATGGAGAAATCATAACAGAACCTCCGCTCATCATCGGTCTAGTTTGATTGGGTCAACCATTTCACATTGTGAGCATTGAAGTCTCCACATACGTGAATGTTAGCTGAAGGATATGGTGATAGAACTTGGTCAATTTTCTCAGATATGCTTCTAAAGATAGTAACTCCGCTGCACATATAGGGTAAATAAGGATCTTCTCTGGAGAGGTCCCTACCACATGGAAAGCTATATTTTATATAGGCACATTCCATGCCCATGACGATCTTCGGGGTCAGATTTGGAAGTTAGGTTAGAGTATCCTTTAATTACGAACTCATTTAGGGAAATAGTCTGTCCAATTCCAGTTTCGCTTAAAAATAAAAGGTCTGCTTTAGTCTCCTGTAATTGGGCGTCAACCTCTGGAAGGTTAGAACGTAGACCCTTGATGTCTGAGAAGGAGAAGTGGTAGTGGGGGTCTACGTTGGAAGTTTCAGATCCGGGTTTAATCGTGTATTTTTTATTTAAACTTGTCATGATGGAATTTCGGAGTTTGTGGACAAGGTCGTCAGACTAGCTTAGAGCAGGACAGAGAGGGTAAACAAAGAGAGAAAGTAATGAATATTTTTTTTGTTTTTTGTAGCACATGATGAGGTAAAGCCGTAACAATTACCCACTAGTATGACATCGAGAGGCCCCACCAGAGACTACTGCATGGTCCAGAATCCATTCACCAAATGGCAATACAGCAGCCCCAGTACTTTGCGCCTGCTGATAGGACAGCCTCATTAGTGGTTAATCCAAGGTTCGGGTCCCTGACTATCAGGCGGATAACGTCAGCCCAGATAAAACGTTACCTCCAGCACCCTTACTAGTGACATGGCTAAAAGGATAGACATAGAACAGAAAATTTCCGCCATCTCTGTCGACTGTTCGCGCAAAATACTGCCAACCTAGAATGCAGCTTTTTCTTCTCCCTTTGTCAGAAAAATCACTCATTAATAAAATGAGGACTAAGTGACAAATAAAGAGAAATGAGAGTAACGGGAGCTGCCGACAACGCTTCCACAAAACGTTCTCTACTCTCCTTTAAAAAATCTATTAAGTATTGTACTTTATAAAAGTCAAACTGGCGTGTTTTTTAAAGGGAACGTATTGTGATAGATTCAGCTCTCACGAATTAACAATGAATACAATTTCCTAATCTGTTCATGCAATCAACATGGAAGATATAATACACATTTATGACGAGAAAACTATCATAAAAAAAACAATCAGGAGATAAAAATATATATTAAGTACTGAAATAGGATGTAGTTATTAATATTAGAAATTAAGCATAAAAATAAAAATACACTTATCTCGAATTCTCATTCGTCTCCAGAGTGCAAACTGATTTGAGACGACTTTTAGCTTTGATATCAGCGTCACAAAATACTTTTTTTTAATTAACTGTTAAAACAAAAACGTGATCGCTTTCTGAATTTTTGCAAGTGACGTTTAAGAAATTGCGATATAAGAGAACAGCCAGGGGGGTCCTCTTAAATTAAACTAATACCGTTATAAGTAAATTCAACATAAAATAAAAAAAACAGAAATTGCGGGGGGAATAAAAGAAAAAAAATCGTCACACACTTTTAGAAGACGTTTATTTTTAAATTTAAAAGAGAAATTTATAAAAAAAAACTTTTAAGTGTCGAATATAATGGTAAAATCATTATTGTTGTAGACCCGTGCTAAGATGTTACAAATGAAAGAAACCACAAATAGTGTAAAGCGTATAAAATATAATGTGTGTTGGGGACAAGACGGTCTGTTGTGGGATAGACGATCCCGTCCCCATATATGTAATGATGAATGGATTTAATGGTAGAGGAATTGAAAAGACAAGGGGTCGCATAATGAAGACAAAATATGCCGTTATATCTCAACGAAACAAATGCAATTTTATTGCATAAATATACAGGAAAGAGTGATAGAAGAATAAGAGTTCAGTGAGAGATTGGTAACGTTACTTGCGGTTGACTGGCTATTCAGGGGCGGTGGTGGCTCATGGCTCCACCGGAGCGATTTTTTTCACATCTTGACTGGTCGAGCGTTCAGCGGAAAAGAGGGTGAAATATGAGAAACAGGAAGTGACGTAGCTAGGTCGCTCTCCTGAGTTAAAGGGCGACAATCGAGTTAGGCTGAGAGTTCTCAACTCCAACATGTGTATTTATCATAAAGAATACAGGAGCCACGGAAGTGGTATGAGAGAAACCTGTTCGTAGCATGCGGTTAAACATGGTATGATGGTCTCCATTTAGTTTCTGAAACCAGTGGTATTAATAGGACTGGTTGATTCCACTTAGTATTCGAATAGGGGTGATTTGTACCCCACTGACTGGTAGTTTATTTGTCGTATTACATAGTATTTGTGTATAGTCCTTTTCACTTTGTAGTGACGCTATTACTGTGTCTTCTAGCGGTTCCCTTGATTTTAGGATTAATCGCGACAATCCGTCTGCGTGACTTAACTTCGCAGATGTAAGTAATTCTATACTGAAATCGTAATTCAGTAGAATGATCCCCTATCTTTGCAATCTGTTGGCTGTGTAAGTTGGCAGACCTTTTTAGAGTCAAAGATGGTAATGGGCGGTTTATGGTCTGTTTGCAATTAAAACTTACGCCCGTGTAAAAACCGGTGGAATATTGTAACACCGAAAATGATCCCCAGTGCTTCATTTTCGATTTGGGAGTAATTTTTATCGGCAGGAAGTAAAGTTCTTGACGCAGGGGCGCTCGGCTTAGTGGATCCATAATTCGGCGTTTGATTCAATACTGAAAGCAGTAGATTTAATTTGCCATTATTCAATTTTCGTTACGTGTATGTACTAGGTTTAATTCCTTGTTGACCTACACCTTTTTCCTCTTATTTCCTTTAAGAGAATTAGTTACGTATCTATGGAAGAGACTTCATAGTTTTTATTTACTATTGCCAATTCTTTAAATCTCTGTGCGAAAAAGAAAAAAAAAAGAATGCCATTTTCTCGTTAACACTTTCTGTATGGTGCTAAGCGGAATCGTTTTTTTTTTCTTTCAATGTGCAGTCCCGTCGACCAGTAAAATGTTTATTTTAATCGGATTAAAATCCGACGTTTTTTTTTTATTTGGGAAAATACTCGCTTTAGCCAATAAAATAAAATATATCATTTACTTTTGCAGGAGATTTTTCCTTTTGCCCACGATTATACATTTTAACCATAGAACATATTAGCAATACTTGCTTTTTAGAACGACAAAGTTTTTTTGTACTTACTGAAAACTTGGTCTCGTTAATTCAATAATAATAATTCTCCACGCAATTCCTTGCGTTCTGTTTCAGCTCGTAGTTTACGGTTTATTAGTTTTTTTAACAGCAAGATAAGGCTTTTTGACGTCGTCTTTGTAAAATCCATTTTTCAACAAGAATTGTTGTCCTTTTTCGAAGACTTCGTTATCCCGTGTTTGTGGAGTTTTACGCTCGAATGTTAGTTGTTTTCCCCAACGTAGACAAGTAGTTTTTTCCCGTTTTTCACCAAAATTTTGCAAAAAAATAAGTTTGAAGTTTCGAATTAACAATTTACTTAAACAATACTTACCGTAAAACAATAATGCAAACATATCCGTATTTGAGTCTAGCAAAGGAAAATTGTATCCGTTTAAACGCAAAATTCTTTTGTAATATATTTCATCGCTCTCGATTAGAATAGCTCCGAAATAAAGAGGATTTAAATCTACAACTGGAAATGATAAGTGCCTTGGCCATTTGCAGATTCAATATATGTTCTTACGAATGGCAATAGTCAACAAAAAATGCTGTTTTAATGCGTTACGAAAGTAAGCAAAGTAAAGGTTAAAATGAAGTAGATTCATTCTCTTCGAGCTCTCCAGAGATATTACATCTTAGTGAAAGTAAATAGCAAAAATAACCGTGTACAATGTAAATATAGCGTGAATTGATGTTTAGAAATCACTCGTGCGAATATTTGGTACATTTCTTTTTCAAAAAACGAACTCCAAATCGTTAGATCGACTATTTCAAGTTTTTAATACCTCTTTTGCAATATGACAGAAATATTTTTATCGAAGCGACTAATGCCATTTTACAAAAATAAAAAAAAATAAATAATTGTTGCCATATGATAGAAAATCTAATTGGCGAAAATATGGTTAAGTCAGCGTTTATTATGATTTGTGGCGAATAAGCAAAAATAACATTTAAAGTTTAATGTGCGAAAATACACTAACATATGTGTGTTGTGCTTTGTTTCTAAAAGTATAAAAATAAAATAACAACGATTACATATTTATTGATTAATTTTCAAACTGTTATCTTAATCATCATATTTGTTGTTTCACCACTTCCCAACTCATGTTTTAGTGTTTTTTTAAGTAATTAAACGCGGCGGGATAAGAATGTTGGGTCTCGTAACTGTGTCCCCAGTAATTACTGCTTTCCATAGTTGTTATCGTCTCACCACGTTTTAACTAACCATACATCTGGCCTGCTTTGTGTAGGATATAATAGACAATGCTGGCCATAGAGATTTAACGCCTCTAGCCACCGTAGAACGCGCCCCGAAATGGCGATCAAGGTTGGATTTTTTGGTCTTACAAATCCAAGATTTCGTTCTTATCTTTTCCTCCTTTGTCGGGTGACGTACCGAATGGTATCACAGATTACTTTTATGGAATCTTTTGAGATGAGTAATTTGTGTAATTATTTATTCGCAGACTGTTACACTCATCTTCATAATTGTTGTTTTCCAACGTTTCAGCCAACTCCTCCTCTGGCCTTCTGCAGGTGATTAACCGCGACGGCATAGAAATATAGGATAGTAATCCTTGTAAAGAGTCCAATCAAAAATGATAATATGTAACAATGTTTATGTTTGGTTACGATATGAAAAAAATATTTTCATCGAAGCGAATAAGGACGAATCCTAGAATAATGCTAAAATGTTCAAAATTGATTCTGTTAAACAGTGAAATGAATCTGCGTAACCAATCAAATTGTTGAATGCAAAAAAAAAAATGCTGGAACTCAAGGAGTGTCAATTATGTTCATGCTGAATGATTTGAGATGACTGTTAATAAAATGAAAGGATAAAATAAAATAATCACCGACGCATGTAAAATTGGTTCTGATGAAATATATGGTAACTCTATGAAATAGGATGCAAGATTCACACAACAAAGGGCGCGGAAATATCTTGCTACTGCTTGTTAGGATGACTTGTTTGGGACAGTGTTTCTCCTCGGAATTATTCTAGAAATGTAATGCATTGAATTAAATCGATTAATAATTACTAGAAATCACACATCTAATATTGGAAGGTCACGTGGTTATATTTGATTAAGTGTCTCTTTTCCTGTAATGTATGTTTATAGACGGGGATAATAGAGTCTGTTTTATTATACAAAGAATATATTTGAAGGGTGAATCATATGCCGGTTTAATTAAAGTTTCTTGTTCTTCCTTTTCTTATTTTTTGCTCAATATGATCAACTAATGAACAAACTAGCGTCCATCGCCTGGGGAGGTGGTGGTTTTAATGGTTATTGATCGAAACATCGTCATAACCTCGATCTTGTATGTGCTTGAATATATATATATGTGTGTGTGTGTGTGTGTGTGAGTGTGCGTGTGTGTGTGTGTGTGTGTGTGTGTAAAGTACTTTATGAAAAGATATGATCCGCGTTTCATCCTCGCAGGAAATTATAAGCGTATAATCGTCAGATATATATGTTCCGAAATTACTACATAGCTCTTTTCACGTGCTGAGTACTTTTTAAATAATTACTGGACATCAATACAGATAACACTATATACCCTTATAGTATATTGTGTAGATACACGAAATGATTATGCACATAAAAACACACACATATTTGCCATGTATAATATCATCGGTCCCCGACGTCATGCAATAATTGCAATTTCCAGTATCGGCTATATCTTATGTTTCCGGCTGTTTCCTTATCAGCTTGAGACTTGGCGCAACTTCTCGCATTCAGAGAACCGGGATGATTAAATGGCGCCAGTTTATGTGCTCTTTATGACCAAGTGATTCCGACCAAATTGCCATACTTTAACACTGCAACTGGCGCACCTTTATTGCTTCCTCAACCCCCACCCTTCTTTAACAGTTCTCTGTCTCCCTTGCCCTACCTTCTCCCTTTCTTTCTCTCACTTGCCCTACAGTCTCTCTTTCTCTCTTATCGCCTTCTTCAATCTCCCTTTTCTTTCGCCCTCTATTACTCTGTATACCTTAAATCCGCATTTATCGGCAGAAACAAACAACCAATGACTATAACATCTCACCATAAACGATCTTCTCCTTTCATCTCCTTTTATTACAAGCAATATATATGAACCTCGATGCTGAACTGGCTCTTAGACTTAATCACTATATTTAAATTAAGGTCGACACGTGACATAAAACCAACAAACCAACACAATTCTTCTCAATATCTTTGTCTTACACAAACAACATAGGATATTTACAATATTTTGCTCCAAATTAAATTCGCTCAAAGGTACGTGCGCGTTTTGGCTAGGGGAAAAGGGTAACAACTATTTTTTTCGCACTTTACATATTTTAATGTTGGGTATGGGGCAGCCAAACCAGTTGCCAACATTGCTCACCTTTGAACCCAACCGAAAACTGTTTTTAGTACCCTCATCGTTTCCTTAAGTGCTATTGTGTGGATCTCTAGCACTTGGTTCACCAGCAATGTTAGTTCAGAGTACGTTTTTTTCTGGAGATCGGGGAAATAAAATTTCAACACCTTAAAAACCGACTTTGGAATCAAAATAAAATGACTCTATTTTTTACGCAGTAGAACGAAACAACCCAACCAAACAAAACCAAACTTTATGCCTGGTGATTAGTGGTGGCCATTTTACACTAGGCTTTATAATTGTGAATGTATTGCACGGAAACCCCTTTCGGATAAAGTATTACAATCTGCCTGAAATTAAAGACGTTTTTCGCGTAGGCTAATTCGAGCGTCAGTTTTAGATTCGGGAGATAGAAAGATGATATATATATATATTATAAATAGCATACATGTTATATAAGATAAAAATTTATTGTTATCAGAACGACTTTTTTATAAAAAAAATATATTGTATTTTTTTAAAATCAAGCTTAAATTATCTACTGTGTTACTACAATTACTTACGAGTATACTTTCACCCGAATATGTAGAACCTACCAGGATAACATATGTTAAATACAAAATATACTTTTATACTTTACTAGTTATACAATTATTGGATACGAGGGTACACACATTACTCATTATTATCAAACTCACACAAAACTATATCGATATTTCTGTCCTAAAATGCTATTCTGATACGGATTAAGTTTTGTTCCACGACCGAAACATCAGTTACCTTTGAAAATATGTTTAAGCTATTTTTAACTAGGTTGCTCCTATATCTTCCTCGCTAATCCCTGTGTATAATAATGATGTATTACTAAAACAATTAATCGATCAGTATGAATTTCAGGGTAGATATACTACAAAAAAATGGGTGTAAATGAAATAAGATTTATATCAAACTGTAAAAGGATGATACTCCTCTAATTAAAAGATGTCCAATTTATTTGAAACTTTAAAAATCAATATTGAATATCAATTACTGAATCAATCATTAATGTAAGTTTCTCTATGCATTTTAAAGGGAATTACGAAGACATAATATATGCATGAACTCAGATGAGAACATGTAAATATTTCCAATTATCATAATATTTAATCCATACACACCAACCTGAAATGGATACTCTTATTTGCAAATTTATCTTAAGATGCATTGAAGTAAAACTGTAATCTTTAGATATTTTGCAGATTATAATTCATGAATTTCAATCAAAATTCAAATAAAGATTTTAGGCATAACGTTTAGTATCATTATACTTATTTAATCTACATGAGGAGGCAAAATGAGTTAATTAGTAAGAATAAGTCTGTTTTATGAGTTCATATTACTTGTACTGACTATTTCTAATAAGCGTCTTCAGTAAGTGCCCATACTTTTTTTAGTATGGAAAATTTTATTGAGAGTACACAGATGAAACTCACATACCTCTTTCAAGTAAACTATCCCGACTACAATACACTTGTACCGGTCCAGCAAATTCTTGAAGGATCCATGGACACTCTCTTGTATGAATGTGTCAATGACCCTCGTCACATCCGCTTTCGTCTCCTCAATTGTCATGATAATAACTTCTAAGGTTTTTCTTGGTGTTGTGGTATTATCAAATGCCACAAATAGCAAAGTCTGGACTATGAGAAGGATGAGGCTTGATCAAATAGTCTGTGACATGGATGATGTTATTAACTGGTGCATTGTCATGGTGGAAATTCCACTTATCCGATATTTGTTATTCTAAATTTTGTCATATATCAACTAGATCACTCAACGATCAGGAATTAGTCATCAATCCCCCAAGATTGAAGCTCAACATGTTCGACATTATTAAACGCAAACTAGCAAGCTGTGTACTAAATATATTGCATAAACAACGCTGCTCACTTGAGAGCGACGAAAATAAAGATGTTTCTTTTTAACTTTCGATAAAAAGGGAAGCAATTCTGTGTCATACCTCAAGATAATACGATCACCTCACACTCATACACCTTAGAAATGAGGCTCTATACGCAGCAGTTACTAACATCACATCCACACAGCTCCACGACCATATTAACTGTGCAAGGACCGACATATGTAGCATAATAAACCTTCCCAGCAAATACATGCGGAACTTCACCACTAGAAATATAAGGCTTCCTACATTTTACCACCTCATTAAACCCCACAAAACTACCAAAAATCCAAAAATTAAATTAATAGTGTACAGGTATCGACATTTAAAGTGTACATATATCTCTGCACAAGATATGATAGCTCCTAACACAACTACTCAAATGCTTACTCTCGTCCTTCCACGGGCACGTCAGCAGTTTCGATGAAGTACGCCGCCGTCCACACTCCCTTTAACCACATCAACTAAGAAAAACAAATATGTTTTTAGTTTCGATATAGTTGTCCTTTGCACTACATTACCAGCACACGCAACGATAGAACTTATCATCGACCACATCTCCTCCACCTCTTATACTGCGTCGGCCTTACTTCCTCATGTATCCACAAGATCTTGCTCATAATAGTCGATAACACATTTTTCACATTCAAGCATCAAACTTACAGACAAATTGCATGCCTGGCTATGGGATCCAGTCGCTTAGGATTACTGGCGATTTTGTATATTGACAGATTAGAACGTCGAACCCATAACACCTGCAATTCAGTCATATTTCATTCAATTTCGTGCTGATCCTCACATCATCACTAATCGACGCTGAGTACATCTGCACTATATTCTCCGATATCGACACACACATAGAATTCACTATTGAACACCCCGGCGCTGATGGATCCCTTTCACTCATTGATTTTTACCTCAAAGCCTATCACCACAAAATTCTATAGAAAGGAAGCCAGACGAAACAGATTCGCAGATTATAAGTCGGTCTCTCTACTAAAATGAAATGCACTAAACAGTTCCGTAAGGATACTCCAACAGTCTCACGAAACACATCTGGAACTGAAAAGCACGAACAGAAAGCATCCCTGTCAATATCTGATTACTCAAAATACCCCACCTCAGCGAGAGGATCATTGCAGCTTACTGTAGAGCTATCAGAAAGGGAGGACCTTACTATGCAAATGTCCCACTCAGATCCATCTCTTATGCAGCAGTTATCCAAACATGTGCACAATGAGGACCCATCTCCATGCACACTGGTTTATGACCCCATGTACCCCACACACATGTTTTCACTATACGCACGTAGTTTTTATGCTAGAATGCCCCGTCTGCAAAAAATTCCATGTGGCCCCTATACATATAGTATGAAAGAACTCACACAGACACAAGCTTCATAAGCACCTCAACATCTGCAGGATGTCCAATAGATCTATAAAAGATTGTATTTTAGCCACAAAACGCAATGTTGAAAATTTTCAGATAAAGGAATTACTGCCAACATATAAACTATGACGGGAATTTAACAGCAGACTGAATCTCGTCTCATCATTAATTATATAGAATTTTATATAACTTCCAACATAGCCATATTATCATACGCTACTATCTTAGACTACAAGAACAGATATGTCTATACTATTCCACCTTCTCTTAAATCATCTGACTAACCTACTAGTACGAATATGGCCTAACTATAAGGCACCTCTCTCATAAAAATATTATAAAAAGAAAAGGTAAATATATAAATCAATACAATGACCCAAATATTAAATTTAAGCTGAAATACCAAATTAAATCAAGCAAACCACTAATAAACACAATTACATACTAGTAATTACACGTCCCAATACGAAACTATCCTAATATCATTTTAATAAAATCATATATATTTATGAAATAATAGAATTTATTAGAAAACAGGCAAATATTATTTTTAATTATATATAAAATAAATTTAATAAATTGACTATATTGACTACTAAAACTAAATATCATAATTGAAAACATATTATACAGATTATAGAAACTTTCCAACTATAAATATAAGTTTTACACGTGTTAACAATTACAATTGCCTGCCAAAATGGAAATTCAAAAATAAGTATCAATTAAGTATTCAACGAGTTTAAGATTGATTATTAAAAAGATGCGGCTGATGTATAAAAATAAATAATAGGAAACTATCCTAATATCATTTTAATAAAAATCATATATATTTATGCAATAATAGAATGTATTAGAAAACGGGCAAATGTTATGTTTAATTATATATAAAATAAATTTAATAAATTGACTATATGGACTACTAAAACAAAATATCATAACTGAAAACATATTACATAGATTATAGTAAACATAAAATGAAAATTACAAAATTCAGTATTAATTAAGTATTCAACACTTTTAAGATTGATCATTAAAAAGGTACGGATGATGTATAAAAATAATCATTGGCTATCCGGGACTGCTCTTGACAAAATGATATATGAATAAATGAATTAATTAAAAATTTTAAAAAATGGTTACTACTAAAGATCTTCCGATATCAAGATACTGTTACTTTTGCTCATTAAATAGTGATAATTGTGTACAAAAGGAATTTGTTTTATTAATAAATAGCATGGGTGCCCGGCGTTGCCCGGGTGTTTGGAGGTGTCTGCTGAGAAAAAAAAACAACAACAAAAAACGGTCATTTTTTAAAAAATTTGACCCCTATTATGACCCCTTGACCTTTATTGTTTTGGGCTCAAATTGAGTTATTAACTTAGATTCATGTCCAAGGAACCCATATCTAAAATTTTAAGTGTTTAGACCTAAAATTGTCGGAGGTCAAATCGTTGAAATTTGACCCCTTAACAGCCAAATTTCTGGCTGACACCCGTCACATCGATTTTCCCAAATCTCAGTACCCGGTATTTAAAATTTCGAGTCTATAGACTAAAAATTGACATAGTTATTGCGTAGGGAAATGTACACAGACATACAGACACACAGACACACAGACACACAGACAGACAGACAGACACGTTCACTTTTATAGATATAATAGATTGCTTAAAGTTTTAATAAAAAAGGTAGAATGCACACAGAATAAAATAAATAAATAAATACATTTTAGTATCTGTTACACCGATTATCCTGTATTCCTCCTTTCTTGTTTCCTTTCTTCTTTCTTTTTATTTTTCATAACTGTATTCAGATTTAAATTGTAACAGTTGGTCAAAAACACTTCCACCTCTTAAATTTATTTATTTATTTAACCCATTCAAGCGAGCGAACTACCTGATTTAAATAGACCAGCTTGTTTCACCGAATAATTAAACCAAAAAAAAATATTTAAAACATTATGTAAAAAAACAAGTAAACCATCCACCAATAATAAAAATAATTAAAATTACTTAAAGCACGCCTAAGCTACTTAAAATACGTTTTAAAAACAACCCCACATCTTTGCTGCTGTTAAGCAAAATCCGAATAAATTATTTTCTCATGCAGACGTTTAGATCATTAAATTAATAATAAATTTTAAAATTAAATTAATGAGTACATGACACGTCTCACATTTACACCTTAGGCCCCTCAGAAGATAAATTTTCATTATTGGAACTATAATATTTGTTGCGATACACCCAACAGCCATTTAATATTCCTTTACTTCTATTTAGCATGTATGAAGTTAACCTGTTACATCCAACATTTGAGAAAGGCGCTTCCCGAAAAATACCCTAGAACATTGTTACACACTATGGACCTCTGTGCAAAAGTTGGTCTTAAAATAAGGCATATTACTGATACATAACATAAATGAATACAAAAAATACATATACATGCATTTATGTGTATATATATATATATATATATATATATATATATGTATGTATGTATGTATGTAAATATACATACACGATGCTTTATAGATTGCCATTTGTTTTCGTCTTTCTTTCTCAACACGACTATATTCCATTCCCTGCGTTGTAATGGCCTTTTTTTTAAATTACATTTTCACCCCCAAACAAGGCACATTGCTATGTTGATGTAGGGGTCTACTATCAGGGGCATAAGCTACATGGGTACTATGGGGGAAGTTTGGCAGCACGATGTCGGTTCACTTGAACTTCTGCATGTCAGTAGAATTTGGGAAGCAGGAACCCGGAAGGAATTACAAAGTCTAGCGGTTCTGGGGAAGAAACTACTGGAGTAGAAAGCTCTCTTACATCTATGGATCTCTATTGTGAAGGGGTGGGATTTTGTTGCTTGTCGGGTTTGTCGGGGGCATTTATGTAGAGGGGGTACAAGTGGATTTTTCTCTTATTTAAGAAAGATTTAATTATTATAAATATTCTTTCAGTGATACCGTAAGATCTGATTTTCCTGAGAAGACCTTCATGGTATAACCTGTCAAAAGCCTTTGATATATCTAGAGCTATCGCTCTACCCTCCCAGGCTTTGTCCAGTGAATGGGGTATATGCTCAGAGATTACAGTTAGGATGTCGGTTGTGGAACTTGCTTGATTAAATCCATATTGCTGGTCGTTCAAAAGTTAAGCATCTGTAAGGAGATGGACAAGAGTTAAATATGGACGCAAATATTTTGATGAAAAGTGGGAAGAGGCCAATGGGGCGGTAATTTACCGGGCCAGTTCTTTCGCCAGAATTCTTTAAAATGGTACCTCAGAAACAGTTTTCCAGAAGCCAGTGAAGCAAGATTCATTTAGGCATTTGTTGTAAAAGTTGGAGAGAACTGGAGCTACTTCGGCGGAGCACTTTTTTAATAGAAAAGCCGAGATGAGATCAGGTCCACATGTTTTTGAAGTGTTTAGATCTTGTATGATAGCATGCACCTGAGAACGGGTGTATTTCAGATCGTCTAGCGTGGCGTCGGTTCGCAAAGGACAGTCCACGAGGGGGTGGTTAGCAGGGTCCATTGTGGAGTTGGAATCAAACCGACTGGAAAGCATGTTAGCACACAACCTCATGAGTGCAATCAACAATTCCCCCACTATCCAACAATCATGAGACCTTCTAAATACCTTATATGTATGATTATGTATATACATAGTTATATATATATATATATATATATATATATATACATAAATATATATATATATATATATATATATATATATATATATATATATATATATATATATATATAGTTCCTATTTACTTGCCTTACCACCCGGGTAGTGTAAACACAAGGTCCGTTTTTAATGTGGGTAAAATCCAGCTCCCCAAAAAGGGGCAATCTGGATAGGAACAAAAATAAAAATTTAGCGTAGCATCAGAACAAATACAGCATGTGTGATCTTGACCCAAAAGCCGAAGTTATATATATATATATATATATATATATATATATATATATAGATATATATAGATATATATATATATGCATATATATATATGTACATGTATATATATATATATATATATATATATATATATATATATATATATATATATATATATATATATCTTTATATTGTACGTTTATTAAAATGTAAAAAAATATAAACCGATAAGGAAACTATACAAAACAAAAATGGTGGGATCTTTCTACCGCACCAGAAGATATCTCACTACTGATGCAATTCTCTGTCTTTATAAAACCCAAGTACGTCCAAGCATGGAGTACTGCTGCCGCATCTGGACAGGAGCTGCTAAAAACAGCCTATCCTACCTTGACAGAGTACAAAATAGACTTCGTTGTTTAGTGGGGGATGCCCTTTTCTCTTCCCTGCAACCTCTCTCCCACAGAAGAGACGTTGCAAGCCTGTCTTTTTTTATCGTTATTTCCATGGCAGGTGCTCGTCTGAGCTCCAATCCATCGTCCCCCCTCGTCAATCTTTCACAAGAAACACCCGTCGGGCTGAAACTACTGCCAATAATTTTCCCCACTGTTTATATGTGCCTAAATCCAAACGTAGATTCCATGAGCAAAGCTTCTTTCTTAGAACTGCACGCTAGTGGAACTCTCTTCTGCTTGGTTGTTTCCCACCTGACTACAACTTGGAGGTCTTCAAGTCCAACATAAAAAAACTCCTGACAAACGTCACCCTTAAGTAAGACACTCTATCAAAACCCCCAATACTAATGATTACTACAATAGTATCCCATTGATTACTGTACACGCAATAACCCTTATCCCTGAGTGGCCTTCGGGCCTTGATAAGTGGTGACCCTCATGTAAAAAAAAAACAAAAGAAAAACACCGAATAGCAGTGATTGCTGAGAATGCAGTTAGGCGATGCGAAGTTCTTATCTGTCGCGGTTATCACCTGAAGAAGGCCAGAGGAATACTTGGCCGACATATATATATATATATATATATATATATATATATATATATATATATATATATATATATATATATATATATATATATATATATATATATATATACCAATCGATATAGACCCGACCATGGAAGATCAGCTAATAAATAAACGGCGATGTATATGATCAAACATTCAACCTAGTCTGTTTAATATTTCTATTTTATACTTGGTTTGCGCCAGAAACTTGTTTCTTATTTATTCTTTCTTGACTTTATTTGTAAAAATGAAAAGAATATAACATATTCTGCAAATTATTTAAAAGCATCGTCTTTATACGTAGAAATGGGAAACAACCCCCGTGACTATTTATATAGCAATAGTTTATATTTTTTATTTGCATTTTCAGCGATTTTACTGATGCAGTGTTAAAACGTTTCAGCTTGGTTGTACATGTTCAAATCTTAAAAAAAAATATTTTAAAAGGCGGTTGAATAATTACAAGGCACAATCAGAGTTTGCGAAATCTTTAATGTGTGTTGGTGCTGAGTCTAAAAATTGTCCAAATTGAAACGGGATAGATTATTTTAGTAATAACGTTAGTTTTCTTTTTCTTGTTGACTGTCTTCATAAACATATATTATAATGTTTTGTTTCAAGCTATATTTATTATTCCGTGAATTTTTCGCAGCTTTTTTCTTGTTTTTTACATCAACTCACGATTCTCTCTCAATATCATATCAGTCATAACAATTATATCTCTCCTTGCAAGTTGATAGATTTTTTCGCCAACTGCGTAGTTTTCTTTACCTCTCATAGATCGATAGCTACACTAGTTATCATGACAATGTTCATAGTTTTATGACTCATTTATCTATTTACTGCTTAGTTACTTTTAACAAAATTATTTGGGAGAACACTAGTTAATGTAACACGTTTTAGTCCACGGCTTCTTTGTTGTCTCTTAAGTGCTTAGTCACTTCTAGCGAGATTATTAAACACAATTTCGGCCTATTTTTTTTCTCTTAAGTGCTTATTCAGTTTTGACGAGATGATTCAGGACAATTATGATTGATACCTGACCTACCGGACGGAGATATTATCCGACTCCTCGACCTCCTAGGATACTAACATTATACAACAGTTTGTGCATTTTCCCATTTCGTGTCACAATACAGTTTGATCTTACCATAAAGCACTGGCATATCTGTTTAATGCGAGCACTATATATTAACTCAAATGTCCACTATGTTTTTTTTTCTTAAACCAACCTGCAGTAGCCCAGTGACTAACTCCTAATAGCTAAGTTACATGCATATCCGGAACATTTAGTCCGTTGGCCGAATTCTCTCGACAAATTTCGAACCGTCTTCTTTTCTTTTTTTTTCTCGTTATAACATTTTCACTCCAAACAATACACGTTGCCATGATGATGTGAAAAACTCGCAAAAAATATATTTACAAGTTCCTCAGCATAGCTTGGGTAAAAAATGAACGGTTTTTTTTTTCATTCAAATTTCTTATTCAACTTTAGTTTTATTTTAAATACAATGATTTCATATTTAATAATTCTTTTTTTACTTCTATTAAATTATTCTAGACTTAGAAAACCTTCAGTCGAATTGTTTTCAATTTTCAAATTTAAGAAATGCATAACAATAAAACTGAATATTCGACTTAAACTGTACGAACAAAAACTTATAAATATGTGCAAGTGAAAATTGTGTATTTCAAACAAAACAAGTTATTTGCTACGTTAAAATAAATTAGATCATAAGTCATAACTGGTCTGTGCAGCAAGATACTTCCTCTTTAAAACTAAAATATACTGATAACCATGGACGCTACAAAAAAGAAAATATGACTAATATGACGGATGAAAGTACAGAAAGTGAGCAAACACGGAGAAAAAGTGCAAACAAATGTACTCAGCGAATGGTGTAATATCTCTTTTTTTAGGTTCTCTACACACAGATTTATTTCATACGCTCCTCTTTTTTCGACCGTATTTTCAGTGATATTACAATTATTATAATAACGATATTACAACCACAGCAGTGCATGAAAAAAGAAAATAATTAAACAAAACACCAAATGAACGCAAAAGTAGCGAACCAGGATTGGAAGCTCAATATACTCTGGACGTTCCCCGATAGTCGAGTTAAAAACGACACGACGAGCTAGCACATGTAAGAACTTAGACAATCCGTGGAGACTATGTCTGAATGTAATATTACCTATAAATGTTACACAAACCCAGAATTTGATAACTTGAAAAAGTGAAATGGCGAATGTATGGATACACAAAATAAATATTACCTTAGAAAAAAAGCACAAATATATAGCAATTAATACATATATAATAATAACAAAAGAAACAATAAATAATAAAACTTTTAATAATAATAATAATAATAATAATACATCAATGAATAAATAATTATTACAAGAAAATATAAGCAGCCATATCTGAACATATCCAGATTCAATTCGTTAACCATCTAAAACACAATGAAAGCAATGCAACATGCTCTTGAAATACGAACATAAAAAGTAATAAAATTAGAAGTCAAGAAAACCCCTGCCCCATAAACGCATGCCAACTGGCTCTGGAAAATAGGTGTATTAATAACAAAACATCTGATTGGCTAACATAAAAATTTAAGACCCCGTCAAGATACATAACAATACGAGGTTACACTAATTCAATGCACTAACTTGACAAATATTGACTATCGTGAAATTAGGAAAATCCCGTCTAGCTTAATAATCATATAAACGTTATATATATATATATATATATATATATATATATATATATATATATATATATATATATATATATATATATATATAGCATAGTGCATAGGATCGCGTGGCAAAATCTCACCAACCGCGAAAGATGGCTGGTTGGCGAATAAATTGCAGCAAAAGGAGCCGAAAAAAAGCATATGAATATTGGAAAGTTTGTGCAAAAAGAAAAATCCACCACGTCATCGGGAGAAACAAGGTGCGCGTCGAGGAAAAGACGAAGGAAAACCGAGGAAAGGAATGAGATGATCTCGACTACTGGTACTGCTGCTAATCTCTTCGTAAGCTAGCAATCTTTTGCTGCTGATGATATTTTGCTAACGCCTGTATACAGTAATTTATATATATATATATATATATATATATATATATATATATATATATATATAGTATCACCGAAGTTTAGAAGAAGAGCGTAATATTTTAAAACTCCCTCAACCCATTTGCTTACAACGTATACACCTACTATTAACATTAATTTGGCAAACAATCTTATACACACAACCTGTCTGCATTTAACACTTTGTTTAACTCAATAAACAAAAAAAATAATCTCGCTGGATATATTTTAATTTCCTAGTCTGTCCTTGTTTAATGTCCAAAATGGCGAGCAGGAAATTATTTCCTGCGAACAATATAATTCCTTAATCTGGCAGCTGCAGATTTTGTTTAAAAATACACAAATCAGATTTATACCAAAACGCTTTGATAAAAGAAATTGTGCTTGTCTTTCTTTGTGCGACTTTTGTTTCTATAATTTTATGCACCAGTTCTTTTGCTCGATTGCATAACTGCTCAAGAAATTATGCAAAATATCTATATATTCCTATTGTTCATAGAGGATAAAACGGACTTTAGAATTCTTAGATTTAACTCATTCTCATATTTAAGATCTATACAATACTCGTAGAAAACAAGACATAGCACTGGATTGAATGATGATCAACGACGTTTTTACACTCCATATTTTATTGTAATCGAAATATGATTATTAGTCTATTTTGGCTGATTGCCTGCTTACGTAAAGAGTCTACAGGGATGCAGTGAATGAAAGCCTCCATTGCCTCCCGGAGTGACGTGGTCCACAATACATTGTAGTCTACACTGCACAATATAGACTGTATTGCATATTTTATAGATTTTTACAGAACAATGCTTGAATGATAGCTTCAGAAGAAAAGAGTAAAGTATAAAGTGCAGTTGTGCTCTAAACAGAAATATTTATTTCGACCGCGCTCCCGTCATATCAAAGAACATACTTTCGATTGTATATGCCGAGCATTTCAGCTTGTATATTTCTTTTTCCAAGGTGGCCACCACTTATCAAGGCCCGGAAGCTTCTCGGGGATAATGATTATTGCGTGTACAGTACGTTAGTGTTGAGATTTCATACAGTGTCTTACTTAAGGAGGCGGTTCATCAGGTATTTGTATGTTGGACTTCAAGAAATCAAAGTTGTAGTCAGGTGAGAAATAGGCAAACGGAAAAAGGTTCAACAGGCCTTCACTTCCAAGAAAGAAGCTTAGTTTCATGGACGCTAAGTTTTGGTTTTGGTGTAAATAAAGAGTGCGGAAAATTTTTGACAGTGGTTTCAGCTAGTCAGGTGTTTTCGTGATGGATTGGCGAATGGCGACCAGGGATTAGAGTTTAGTCGAGCACTTGCCATGGAAGTAAGATAAAACAAAGACAGTCAAGCAACGTCTCTCCTGTGGGATAAGCTGTTTTAAGCATCCCCTCCTCGGATGTGGCAGCAGTACTCCATGCTTGGCCGTACTTTGCTTTTATATAGATAGATAATTGCATCCGCAGTGAGATATCTTCTGGAGCGGTAGAAAGATCCTACCGTTTTTCCCGCGACCTTGGCAACTGACTTGATGTACGTGTTCCATTTCAGGAAAGAGTAATGGTCAAGCCCAGACGCTTATCAAAACATGGAGCTTCCCCTAGTCGAGAGCCATCCATTTCAATTGATGCCAGATGGGTATCAGAGCGTTGATGATGTAAAGATAGAAGCTTAGTTTTAGGTGCATTAAAAGTAACCAACCACATCTTCCCTCACTGTACCACGCGCTCAAGAGCAGAGGAGAGAGAATCAGAGAGAACTTTTTCGTTTACGGCCTTTGATTTATGGCCACAAGGATAGACACAGAAACAGAAGATTTCCGACCTCTCACGAAGTACTGCACTCCTGACAAGAAGCTTTTTCTTTACTTTTTGTCAGAAAAATCACTAATTCGAAATGGGGACTGAGGGACAAATGAGAAGCGAGAGTAACGAGAGCTGCTGATAACGCATCCACAATGCGCCGTCTACTCTCCATTAAAAAAAGGTTTAAACGACTTATTAAGATTTACTTAGTATGCCCGTAGCTCTAATTCGAAATAAAATATATTTGAAGAGAAATTCCTCTCCCATGTTTATGAAAATAGAATATATTACTGTAATTTCCATTTAAGGTATTAAACTTTCTTCTTATCCAAGAGACACCTCCGACAAAAGAATTATAATGAGGACAATTTAGCACCAAAATAATTTTAAAAATACCGCTGTGGAGTAATCACGTGTTGGTATATTAATTAAACTTACCTCTTATACAAAATACACCTCCAGCGCATTTCAAGGCTTTTCGTTCATTGACCCTCTTTTTTGGAGCTTCGGTGCTTATGGCAGACTGGATGGGAAAGGGTCGCGGTGGGAGGGATGATTTTGTATATATTTATACAGAACAAATAAAGTAGTATTCCTAAAACATTTTTTCTCGGGGGGGTATTCTAGATAATTTTGCATTTAACGGCTTACTTAAATAAAATATATTAGACAAAATTAAGTCAAATAATGAAATAATAATAAGGACAATTTAGAACGAAAATAATTTAAAAAATACCGCTGTGGAGTTATCACGTGCTGACATATTCATTAATCTTATTTCTTATTCAAAATATAGCGCATTTCACGGTTTTTCGTTCATTGACTCTTGCTTTTCTAGTATCGGTGCTTATGACAGACTGGGTGGGAAAGGCTCGTTGTGGGAGGGAGGATTTCGTTTGTTAGGCTGTGTAAGCTATTAACTTTGGTTAAAATCATATGTTCTTACTTGCATCGGATTATTTCGATTATTAATGATCTGAAACATTTCGTATAAAGACCCTATCTCATAATACTGCCAGCTACTTTAAGTACCTTGGTGTAAAATTTCATAAAAATCGGTCCAGCCGTTTTGCAGTTCATAGGATACGAACTCACAGACACACAATCAACTAAAAAAAGGCAAATGATGAGGGGGTTACTGTCATTATTTCCCGATTGCGTTTGACCTTACACAAGTTTTCACGAACCCACTCATATAACCGACTCCGACAGATACTATGCAAGTCTCCTTTACCAAAAGAAACTTGCACATTATCTTACAACTTGCCCAGAGATGTGTTCAACATTTGGCTGTCTTCATTGGGCCCTTCCGATGACTCAGTTGTCTCGGTTAAGATAAAAACAATAGTCATAAACCCTCAGATGTACCTCCTCATCGTACTGTATATCCATACTCTAAGGTTTATTAGGATAACTTCCGAGCATTTATATAAGATACTCTATCTCTATGTTTAAGAATAACGTGTTCTGTATAGTATACGATATGGCTGAATGATTAATTTTGTGGAAATACCGTTGAATACCCTTACAGGAATTTCAGCAAATGCACAAACAACCAGCAGTCGTTCATCCTAGAATGTGCCGCTAGCATTGCGCACAGAAATCACTATTTTCCTTGCTTTCAGCGTAATATATATTATCCGATTAAAACAATTGTTAGAACTGCCATAACGATTGTTAAAGAGTAATAAAGAATGCAAGATATTCGTATACTCTAGTTTAATGTAACTAAGTAGCGGTGTGTTCCCTACCAGTTATAACGAATAACAACTAGAATTGAAGAATATCCTCTAAACCATTCCATCATCAATAGATTTGAGGTAATTTCTTTAGCATTTAACAAAGCAACACTCTTCACTGATAACTTTCCAGCAAATTACATTCTTTTTGATCAGGGCCGCCTACCCACCGTATTTTCGTCCTATGACTGAAAACACCCTATGCGACATACAAATATCTCAATGCGACGATGCCAAGTTTATCAAAGTTTGGTTCTAGTAAAGCAACTGATTGCTATGGTTTCTAGTTACACTTCTCAAACACTTCAACAGGAACTAGCCCCCATACTTACAAAGCTGTTTCAACTTTCCTTAAAGAGAAATGCTTTTCAACACCGTGGAACCGTTTATCAGTCTGCCCCGAATTTATGAATTCCAGATATCGGGCATGCCCCTCTCAGTACAGACCAAACAGTCCCCCTGTACCCCATCAGTAATGTGTTGTAAACATAGAAATGGTAAACAACCACAGCAATAATGATCTGCTTAGTGAAATACGATATGTTTTCCACTCTTCCTAGATAAATAGCATGTGTGCTTACTGTAATATAACACAAGGTGTATGTATTCCGTCTTAGGCTTTGTTTCTAGAGCCCCATCTCCTGACATATCAAATGTTTATGTTAGAGTATAGCATTGAAGGTATTTTTCACAAGATGGACAGCTACAGAATAGCTGAAAATGCCCGCTCAAGTATTAAATTCTTTCTCTCTGGAAGGTTTAAGAGTAGTTATTGATGGGCGAAAATTAAAAATTCATATTGTTTACGTTACTGGCCCTCATGGTTCTATCCAGGGCTCCACCCTTCATCAATGATCTCTCAAATTACATTCTTCGATCGATCGGGGACATTTGTGCAGACGACATCACAATCCACGGAAAAAAAATTAATGATAAACAATGGCCATAATATTTCTGATTGTCACTCATATGATCTTCAGTACGTGGTGCAATGTGGTAAAGAGATAGTGGTTAATTTTCGAGCCTTTCTCCCCTCATCATAATCGTTCCGACTCTCGTAAAGCTTTAATTTAAATGAATGGTTTTTCTCTTAGGGGAGTGCCATGTCTTGATGATCTTCACCCCTGACTTGAAATGGAAAACATACATTACATCTGTTGTCACAATCGCTGGCAAAATAGACTGATCACTGCAAGGATCCTGTAAGTATTTCACTACCGATGCAATCCATTTATATGCATAAGAGGCAGTTACGTCATAAAATTAATACTGCGTAACCTTGTTGACACACTGGTTCCCGTCAGATCAATGAAGTTAAAACCCGTTGTACCTGGTCATTAATAAAACGGGTGCCCAATTTAGGAATTCCAAATGCTGTATTCAGGAGGACATCGACCCCTTTCTGCAAAAGTTACAAAAACCTAAAGGTATCATCTCCCTATATATATATATATATATATATATATATATATGTATATATATATATATATATGTATATATATGTATATATATATATATATATACATATATATACGATTGAAAACCGCTTGTGAATTCCATACTCACATGAAACTCCCTTCTTCGCAGGTAGGTTGTTAAACCTGAATAGGGTTAGTGCTGACGCACACGTCATAATATTAGATAATGTTGCCACATCTGGGCAGGAGCTGTGCGGCTTCCTATCCTGCCTTGATAGAGTTCACATTTTGTTTCCAAACCTAGTTGATGACACCCTTTTCTCTTTCCAGCAACCTCTTTCCCACAGGAGAGACGTCGCGAGCCTGTCTCTGCTTTATCTTTCTTTTTCATAGCAAGTGCTCGAGTGTACTCCAATATATAGTTTCCCCGTGCCAACTTTTCACAAAAAAATCAACTCGCGACAACAACTATATGTCCTAGAGATGACCTATGACAGTGATGAGGCCCACAGCTTGCGGGCTTTGTGGAGTGTGGAGCCACCCTTTAATTGCTATTGCTCCCAGGTACACTCTGACCCGGTGTGGTAGTACCTGTTAGGATCCCAACTATGGGTTAAATAGAAACCGACTTGAAAACAACAAATATATTCTATTAAAAATGTTTCTTCAATTTTTGTATTCGGCATTAAATACCCTAAAAAGGGTGGATATGCCGTAAAAAAACAACCAAAAATCAGCTACAAAAACTATATTCCCCTACTATCGATCTGCCTATATTTAAACGCAAAGCTCACGAACGAAACATCTTTCCCAGAACTTTTTGCCTGTGAAACAATGTTTCGCTAGCCTGCTTTCCGGTTAAATAAAATATGATAACATTCAAGTCGAACGTATAACAAGTTCATGTCAAGCCATGCTCATATATGAGTATTTTCTACCAAATTTACACACATGCGGCTTACATTCATTAACCCTTCTCTTCGCGTAGCTCTTTATCCTTGATAATTGGTGACTTTACAATAAAAAAGTAAGCCTCGACCGCCCTATTTCGAGATAAATAACTACGGGCCATGCATTGATAGCATGTATTTTATTCCCGCTGTTAAGCTGCGATTTTAGAATATCTCATTCGTTGACATCAATGCTGATGACACTACCATCTATAACGGCATAATAAAGGCCGTAAATGACCAAGTCCTCTGTGATACTCTTAACTTGAGCACGTGGTACAATAGGGGGAAGAAGTAGCTGGTTACCTTAATGCATCTAAAACTAAGCTCCTACCTTTACATCATCAACGCTCTGATCTCCATCTGGCATCAATCGAAATGAAGTTGTCTCGTCTTGGAGAATCTTCATGCGTTACCAAGCTTATGGGCTTGACTTTTACTCCTGATATCAAAAATAAGAAGATATCTCACTGCTGATGCAATTCTCTATCTATACAAAATCCAAGTATGTCCAGGGATGGAGTATTGTTGCCACACCTTGGCAGGAGCTACTAGAAGCAGCTTATCCTGCCTTGACCAAGTACAAAATAGACTTCGTAACTTAGTAAGGGGGTGCCCTTTTCTCTTCCCTGCGACCTCTTTTCCACAGAAGGGACGTTTCGAGCCTGTCTTTTTTATGGTTATTTCCACGGCAAGTGCTCATCTGAGCACCGATCTTTGTTCCCCCCTCACCAATCTTTCTCGATAAACACTCGCCTAACTGAAACCGCTGTCAATAACTTTTCCACTCTTTAACCGCGCCTAAATCAAAATGTAGATTCCATGAACAATCCTTCTTTCTTATAACTGCATGCCTGTAGAACTCTCTTCCGTTGTCCCGTTTCCCAGATGACAACAACTTGATCGTCTTCAAGTCCAACATAAAAAAAATGATTGAGGAACCACCCTCTTAAGAAACCCAATCTACAAAATGTCTATTAATAACGACTACTACGATATAATCCTGTTGATTACTTTACATTCAATAACCTTTATACTTGAGTGGGCTCAGGTCTTTGATAAGTGCTGGCTCTTTTATAAAAAAAAGCACAATCTTATGTTTACTCGGCTTTGACCTGTTTTTCAGTTTCTGTTTTCTAAATCTTATCGGCTTTCAGCATCCTCAAATATTTGTAGTCACTAATGATGTCAATAGACTTTATCAGATCTACTTCTGAATGCTCAAGGCCATCTGAGTGGATGGGCTTGCCTGTTATTATTATTATTATTATTATTATTAATAGTAGTAGTAGTAGTAGTAGTAGCAGCAGCAGTGGCGGTAGTAGTTGTATTATTAGTAGTATTTCACTCTCTAGGTATTCGCACACATGTTATCATCAGAGATCGCTGACTGACAATGACCGAAGCAAATCAATTTGTGTTATCGCAACAGTCCTCTATCATTGATTTTTCGCTATCAACGAGTAGTGGTCTTCACTGGAACTTTAAGACCCCAGCCCTTTTTCGTTCCTGTAGTGGAGGTATGTTTAGTGATTTCACTTTTCAAATGTTCTATTTTTTTATCCTCTCACTCTTTGGTGTTGTATCTTCCGATGCTGGCACTATATTTTTTTTTAGTTGAGTGGCATTATGGCTAAAGCAAACACTGGTAATAATAGAGAATATCCTTGAAAGATGCTTGTCCTTATATTTATTTACTCAGGTTTTGTCTTCCGGCTGTCTATTCTAGTCTCCATGTTTCCACTTTTTTCATAATAATATTAATAATTTGTTTCATATCTTGTAAGGTTTTAGGCATTTTATTATCCATGCTTGTGATATTCTGCCATAACGTTTCTAGTAATATACCCATGCCATATCTATGTTCTTTTTTCCGTTTTTTTTTGTAACGGTAATTGTTTAGTGTAGTCCCGTCTCCAGCGTCTTTTTGTATTCACGTAATTCTTTATTATTATTATTATTATTATTATTATTATTATTATTATTATTGTTCTTGTTGTTGTTGTTGTAACATGCATTTTGCAAAGGAGAGTTATGAAAATTATCGAGACAGTTATTATGTTATTAAATTATAAACGACATCATTCCAATAATATAAATGTAACAGGAAAACAGCTATTGTGAATTATAGTCCTCGTAAAACGAGCGCGAATAAGCAATAAACTTCGATGTTATGTGTTGCGATATCATGCGAATCAACATGTTACCCAACGAAGCAAGAATCAACATCAGGTTTTTTTTAAGAATCATTTTTCTATTACTATAATTACTCATGACATAATTACAATAATTATGACTATTTTTTATGCTTTAATTTAATAAAGAAAAGGACATAGGAGAGAGAGAGAGAGAGAGATAGTACTATCTATAATGAGTAGTACTCTTATTTCTCGTAATAGCTAGCTACGTCTTCATTTAAATTAACTATCTTGAAAATTAATGAACTCATTTTAAGAAAGGTTTTGATAATCTATCCAGTATTTAATGAAACATTTTTCATTAATTACATTTTATATCGACAAAACTATAGCATACCAATAGAGAAATGGGGCAATGATTAAAAATTAATTGCATCAAAATCATTCATTATGAAATATGTAAATATTAGTGATGCTAATTAGATATACACATAGTTTTGTTTGCGTACGTGCTTTCTAGTATTCCATAGGAACATATTATATCATTGATGTTAATATCAGGAAACGATTCCGATGATAAAAGAAAAACGGTGATACATATTTCTAGTTTATTCATTTAGGTATAATTTTAATTAAGATTATCATTCATGCATTGTTAAATCGGTTTAACATTCTCTATGATTGCTTGGCCCAATTTGGATAACGGGACATATAAATTTTGTACAAGTCCATAACAGAAGAAGTGTCAATTTTTTCAGACATTTCAAGCGTACGAATTTCAATTTTGTTTTTTTGAACCGTATAGAAAACGCTAGCTGCATGTTCAAATCTCATCAGAGTCGAGTATATCTTTAAGGCAGAAGCAATATCAGAAATACCGACAAACGTCTATTAAAATGGAATAAATTAAATTGTATTGCCAGTCGAGTACGAATTTTGAGAACCTAATAATTACACAATCACTGGTAAATGATAAATCTTGTGCTAACCTTGAAAATGAAAAAGCGTATTTGTATGAAGCGTCTGTCGTTACACAGGGAATTGTAACGTGGTTTCTTTCCTCATCCTGCCGCCATGCCAGACTTCTCATCATGACTGTGGCGTCTCTTACGTGATCATCCCCATGAACGTGCTCTCAAACGTGTTTTCAAATGTTGTGTACGTCGTTGACGTGTTTGACTTCTCGAACGTGTTCTCTTCTATTTCTGGTATTCTTTTTCCTTACCATGAGGTCATTTTACTAACGGTTCCGTAGTGGCATATAACCGCATGCGCTATGTAACCGAATGATTCCAGCACTAATAAGACAGTTTGAATTTATTGACGATAGTGGACCCGTGATTTTCTACTGAATTTTTCACGGAATTTCAAAGGATTATTTTATTTAATCCACGTGACTAAGATGCACTCTTTTCATCAGCCATGACAGAATAGAAGTCGTAATTCACAATTGTATTCAGTGCATAAGACACTAAGAGTACTACTGATAATTAGTTATGACTTTTATTCATGTGAATAAAATAAAGGGTTATGTATGGAATTTCGTGCAGATTCACTATTATGACAAGATAAACCTGAAGAAGGTTGGAGGTGATATCAGTCGAAATTTGTGATAATAACACAAATAACGATGGAAAGTGTTTGTTTGAGCCCACTTCGAAGAAGAAAAATATTAATCCACTATGCAATTCTATTAGTGGATTGAGTAATTGCGCCACAATAGGTTGTATATTTTCATCAGGAGAAAATGGTATATCGAAACAAATATTACACGTAATAAATGATCGTTAAAGATAAAATCAGCCTCACTAAAAATGT
This sequence comes from Euprymna scolopes, assembly GCF_053919585.1. Lineage (NCBI taxonomy): Eukaryota > Metazoa > Mollusca > Cephalopoda > Sepiida > Sepiolidae > Euprymna > Euprymna scolopes. The sequence goes on from NC_136498.1 coordinate 55,498,172, forward strand.
ATTAATACTAGAACCGAATTAATTAGACTGCTTTTAAGATGAACAACTTCGGTCACGTTTTACGAGTTTACCTTGACTGATATTCGAGTTGAAACAATTGAGAATAGGAAGTCTTTAAAGTTAAAATTCTTTTGAATCTTATTGTGTTATCCTATTTCCGAAGCCTAATTTATATATGATATAGATTTAGGTAAAGTTCGACTATATTCCATCAACATAGTCTCCTTCTCATACACTAACTAAAGAAATGCTTTAACAATCCAAACATTTCTTGTATGATTTGTCGCTAAACTCAGAATACGCCCCAATTTTCAATATCACTTCTCTATTGGCGATAGATATTTATTTATTTTTTTCTGTCGCATTTTGCTGAGATCTAGAGACAGCACATACTCGCCGCCGTAAATTCGGGCTCTTAGGATGAGAGAAACATCAATTCACATTGCAATTTATGTAGTTTTGCCATCATTGTGATTGACTTTACGATCTTGATGAAAAAGCGAGCTTTTTAATGTTTTTTTTTTCTTAATTTGTAACCGTTTTATCTTAATTCCATTTCTGTAGCGCACCAATGACGCAAACCAAATTGTTTTCTTGATCAAGGTTAGCGTACTCCAAAATAATTCATCAACACACCAAATTATTTTTTTCTTAAATTTTCTCATGTAGCTTCATTTATTGTAAATTTATAATCCTATTCAGTTAAAATGTTAACACATGATATTTAATGGTTGCTACTTCATGGAAATTACCTGGATGTTATATAAAGGGCGCCGTCTATTTGTAAGAGTGATATTTTACAACCAAGACACAATAAACTCGACTTCTTTTAGGATTAACAGATTTGCTTGAAACCATTTTAGAGTTTGTACTCATATTTTTTCAAGGAGATTAGGCACAAGTCAGGCGTGCGTTAAATGAAAGTGTTTCAGTGAAACAAATGGGGTTCGAACTTGTCACATGCATCTTTACAGTCCATGTTTCTAACCACTTACCCGTTTTCAATTACTAACGCCTTTAGTATTAGACTTGTTTAGTTTGGTACATTTTAGGGTTAAAATAATTTTGAGCCACATTTTCAAAGTAATAACTGTTCCCATCTGCACATTAAAAAGGTTAATACTTTTAATCCAAGTTGTTTTAAAATTTGGAGGGATGTAATTCTCATTTTGTTAGTGTAAACATGATCTCATTAAATGCAATATGTTTTTTTTTTTATTTGACACGAAAACAATTCGGTGAACACCGTAGTACCAAAAAAAAACAAAACAATTGTTAAAATTATCACGATTTTCAAATTTTATTTTAATGAAGTTGACTATGCGCATGAACTTGAATGATGGGGCGTGGTAAGTGAATGATAATGATGTCGTTACCTTTGAACGGGATGAATGCAAATGAACAACATGCATCTGCCAACAAGTGCACTAAATGATGCCATTCATGCAAAACATTTCCTTTTCTTGCTTTACTCATGGACAGAAACTTTCAGGTCGTTAAGGAAAAAAAAACTTTTACCGCCAGTGTTGTAACAGTTTAATCGCGAAGTGATTATAACGAACGCTAAAACGCAAATGAATCTAATTGTTACACCCTTTCTTTCTACGCTTTGTTTAGATTTAATTACTTAATCATTTTCAAAGGCAAGTAAGCTTTCACATGAACCTGTTAACTCAAAAATGTTCAACCAAGAAACATTGTTTCAAGATGCTTATGTGATCGTTAATAAATGAATGCGAACTAGGAAACTACTAGAAACCCTAATAAATAAAATGAACCTTTCTGCTCAGCTCTTAAGTCGGGCGCATGTTGCACGGAACGACTTCAAAAAGTATGCTTTACACCACTTATGCCGTTTTCCAGGAAAAGCTTATCGAAAATAACTCTATAAATCGCATGCCAGCGTGCTTTAATTCGCTCACACATTCTGACACACTAGTAAGAGTCAGACTAACAAGAACTAAGTAAACGAACATATACTCACTGCCACGCTCCAAAATACTGACATACGTATATTACTCACCATACAAAGTATTAACACTGTGATCATTTTGCCTTGTGACTATTTACTCAGATTTGTTTAAAACGCAGATTTGCATAAATGAACATTTTAATGATTGAATGCAACGTATTATATTCTTGTATAAAAATGTTTGTTATTAAATATTTTTTTTCTCAATTCTTCATTTACAAAACTTTGTTTCTGTATTAGGTAGCTTGATGGTAACCCTTCTCTTTTTAGTGTTTTATTCATTTCCATTTTTTTTTATCCATAGCTGTCTGTATATGTCTTTCTTTTTTCTTTTGCTTTAATGCAAAAAAGTATCTGTAAAGGTTACCGAAGGAGATGAAGAATACTCGAAAGCTGGGGAGATGTTTTGCCACCCAGGCTATGGATGACACCACAAGTTGTTCTCAAAGAGAAATATTAGATGATGGACTGTGTGATTACTATTTATGAGAACATAATAATAATAATAATAATAATAATAATAATAATAATAATAATAATAATAATAATAATAATAATACACTCCTCCCCCAACTTCCAAAGTTGAAAAAAGAAGTAATTGAAATTAAATGGAAGATTAAAACCGTACAATTCCTGACAAAAACAGCTGAATATTAAGAAAACCCCTAAAGAGAGTAAACCCGACTCTCGTAGCCAGATAACACTGATCCCCCACAGAAACGTTGTAATAAAATGCACTCTGTAAACATAAGTGGATACTTGGCGTTTTAACTTGGAGTAAAGTGTAGTATCTGATCCGTTACAACACTTCATCTATTATGTATTCCGTCAGTGAAGAGGGCATACTAAACATCCTCACACACACACACACACACACACACACACACACACACACACACACACACACATATATATATATATATATATATATATATATATATATATATATATATATATATATATATATATATATACAGGCACCACGCCAAATAATGACAGTAAAGGAGGATGGGAAAACGGAAGAGAGAAAGGACTGCTAGACCTCCGCTGGCTAAATGCAAAAAGAGGACTGGAACTTTTCAAAAGCTTATTGCTACCCAAATTTCAGTGAAGATAAATAGTAGCCACAAACGAGAAATCAATGGTAAGCAGCTGTTGCGATAACGAAAATTATGTTGCAACGGTGGAGAGTACTGGAAATTTGAGGAGACTTGTTATCACTCAGACTACATGGAACACCACATGTTGTCCTCAAACATCAATCTTTGATGATGAATTGTGTTTCTACTCCTAGTGACGAAATAATAATAATGATAATAATAATAACTAGCGGGATCTGTGGAAATTCAACAGCAGCATTTTTCCTATGTAATATCGAAAATATTTCGATATTACCTTACTAAAATATTTCGATATCACCTTACTAAAATAATATTTCGATATCACCTTACTAAAATAATAACTTTGATATATTTTCTAGGCTGACCATTTCATTACAAACACACACATCAATTAACGCACATTTCATCATTTTTCGTAATTCTTGGATATGTTACTAATTTCCACAATACATTTTTTATAATTTAAACCAACGTTGTCGCCAAACCTTACTAAATTATTAACTTTGATACATTTGCTGGGTTGATTATTTCATTACACACACACTAATCAATTAACCTCCATTTCATCATTGTTCATAATTCTACGGTATGTTACTAATTTTGACAATAATTTTTCATAATTTATATCCACATTATCACCCCCTCTTAAAAAATAATAGCTTTGAAATATTGGCTGGACTTATTATTTTATTACAAACACACTAATGCATGAAATCACATTTAATAATTTATCATAATTCTTGGATATGCTACATATTTCGACAATCATCTTTCATAATTTTAACACAGATTTCCGCCCTTCGCTCTTTACTAAATAATAGATTTCATATATTGTCTATGCTGATTATTTCCTTACAAACACACCAATCAATTAACTAATATTTCATCATTTTTTCGTAATTCTTGGATATGTTACTAATTTCGACGATAATTTTTCATAATTTAAGTTCTCCTTATCTTCTTCCCCTTTACTTATATAATAACTTTGATATATTTTCTAGGTTGATCATTTTATTATAAACACACCAATCAATTAAATCACATTTCGTCATTTTTCGTAATTATTGGATATTTTACTAATTTTGGCAATATTTTTTTTTATAATTTAAACAATCCTCGTCGCCCTCTCTTACTAAAAAAATACTTTGATATGTTTTCTGGGCTGATTATTTAATTAAAAAAAATCATAACTATCAATTAACACACACTGCATCATTTTTCCTGATTCTTTTGATGTGTTACTCGTTTCGACAACTATTTTTAATATTGTAAACCCACATTATCAACCACCCACTACAAACATAATAACTTTGATATATTATCTGAGATGATTATTTCATTCCAAACACACCAATCAATTAACTCACAGTTCGTCATTTTTCATAATTCTTTGATATGTTATTTATGTCGACAGTCATTTTTCATCATTTTAACCCACATAGTCGCCCCCCTTTCTACAGTAATAACTTTCGTATATTGTCTAGTCTGATTATTTCATTGCAAACAGTCTTATGCATTAAATAACATGTTATCATTTTTTCATAATTCTTAGATATGTTACTAATTTTGACGATTATTTTTCGTAATTTAAACCATCCTTATCGCCCTCTCTTACTTACATAATTACGTTGATATATTTCCTGGGCTGATTATTTTATTATAAACACACAATCGATTTACTCACATTTAATCTTTGTTCATAATCCTGGATATGTTACTAATTTCGACAATAATTTTTATAATTAAACATCCACATAATTCCTCTTCCTCCTACTCATATAATATATTTGATATATGGTCTGGGCGTATTATATCATTACAAACACACCAATCAAGTAACTCATATTTCATCATTTTTTCATAATTCTTGGATATGTTACTAATTTCGACAATAATTTTAATAACTTTAGACCACTATGTCGCTCCCCCTTACTTAAATAATAACTTCGATATATTGCCTGGGCTGATTATTTCATTACAAACAAATCAATACATTCTGGGTATTCTCATAGTATATATGTTTCACAGATCCTATCCAATCCCGGGTGACGCCGCATATTCTGCTAATATATATCGTTCACCTATCTCATTCGATGCCTGGCAATGTTGCGTATTTTGCTATAATCTCTTTTCCACTCATTCCATTCATTACTGGGCGACGCTTTCAGATAGTATACATTTGCACATCTCATTAAATCCCTGGACTGATTTCATGTCTGCTTACCCACTGTTGAAAATATACATTAAATAAAGTAATGTTTTAATCGTAAACTGTTACAGCCATTTGCAGAACTGCCTTTATATCCCCCAACCTACTGCTAAAAATATACATGAAATGATGTAATGTCTAAATAGTAAACCCTTTCAGCCATTTCCGGGATTGACTTTATATCCCAAACTCACTGCTAAAAATATACATGAAATAGTGAAATGTCTAAATAGTAAACTGTTTCAGCCATTACCGGGACTGACTTTATATTCCCAACTGACTGCTAAAAATATACATGAAATAATGTAATGTCTTAATAGTAAAGTGTTTCAGCCATTTCCGGGACCGACTTTATATCCCAAACCCACTGCTAAAAATATACATGAAATAATGTAATGGCTAAATAGTAAACTGTTTCAGTCATTTCCGGGACTGACTTTATATTCCCAACCCACGGTTAAAAGTATACATGAAATAATGTAATGTCTATATAGTAAACTGTTTCAGCCCTTTCCTGGACTGACTTTATATCCCCAACCCACTGTAAAAAATATACATGAAATAATGTAAGGTCTAAATAGTGCACTGTTTCAACCATTTCCGGGGCCGACTTCATATCCCAAACCCACTGCTAAAATACACATTAAACAATGTAATGTCTAAATAGTAAACTGTTTCAGCCGTTTCCGGGACCGACCTTTATTCCCAAACCACTGCCAAAACTTTACATGAAAAAATGTAATTTCTAAATAGTAACTGTTTAAGCCATTTCTGGAATTGACTTATAACTCCCACACCACTGTTTAAAATATACATGAAATAAAGTAATGTATAAATCATAAACTTTTTCAGCCATTTCCGGGACATACTTCTTTCCATTCTACTGGATATGTTACTAATTTCAACAACCATGTCACATGATTTAACTTACATTATCTTACTAAAATAAAATAAAAACTTTGATACAGAGACTATGGCATGTTACTAATTTCGAGTATCACTTTTCATGATTAAATCCACATTATCGCCCCCTTCTATCACTAAAATAATAACTTTTAGACATGGTATGGCTGGTTATTTCATTAAAAACCCATCAACGAAGTAACTCACATTATATCATTTTTAATAATTCTTGGAAATGTTACTAATTTCGACGATTATTTTTAATGAAGTAACGAAAATAACTGCGATCTCTTACTAAAATAATAACTTCCATACATTGTCTGGTCTGTCTACTTCATTACGGTTACATGAATCAATTAACTCACATTTCATAATTTTTCATAATTTTTGGATATGTTGCTAATTTCAAACCCCTCTCCTCTTACTAAAATAATACCTTTGAGACATTTCTGGGCTGTTTATTTCATTAGAAACACATCAATAAAATACCTCACGTTGCATCATTTTTTATAATTCTTAGATAGGTTATGAATTTCGACAATCAAATTAAATGAGTTCGCACATCTAAGCGCCCAATTCATACTAAAATAATAAATTTGCTACATTGACTGGACTGTTTATTTCATTATAAACACACCAATCAAATAAGTAAAACTTTATTTTTCATAATTCTTGGATATGTTACTTATTTCGACAATAATTTTTCATGAGTTAATCCACATTATTGCCATCTCTAATCACTAAAATAATAAATTTGATACATTGTATGGGTGTTTTTTTTTCATTACAAACACACCTATAAATTACTCACATTTGATTATTTTCTAATTCTTGGATATGTTACTAATTTCGATTATTGTTTTTAATTAAGTAACCCAAATAATCGCCCCCCCCCCTCTTTAACCGACACGATCCGCTTCCTCTTACAAAAATACCAACTTTGATACTTCTTCTAGCCAGTCTATTTCATTACGAACACACCAATAAAACAAAAAAAATCATTTTTCATAATTCTTGGATATGTTACTAATTTCGACAATCATTGTTTATGATTTAACCCATATAATCGACTCCCTCTTACTAAAATACTAACTTTGAGCCAATATCTGGTCTGTTATTCATTACAAACATCCCGATCTACTAACTTACATTTAATCACTTTTCATAGTTCTTTGATATGTTACTAATTTCGACAATCGTTTTTCATGAGTTAACCCACATAATCCCCTCTCCTCTTGCTAATATAAAAACTTTGAGATATTGTCTCTGGTTATTTTGTGATCAACACACCAATCAAATAACTCACATTTTATCATTTTTCATAATTCTTGGGTATGTTACTAATTTCGACAATCATTTTCCATGATTTAACACACATAATCATCCCTCTGTTACTAAAATAACAACCATGCGGCATTGTCTAGGGTGTCTATTCCATTACAAATATACACACCAAACAACTAACATTTCATCAGTTTCCATAATTCTTGGATATGTTACTAATTTCGACAGTCATGTTTCATGAGTTAACCCACATAATCCCCTTCCTCTTACTAAATTAATACATTTGAGGCATTGTCTGTGCTGGTAATTTCATTACAAACACAGCAATCACATAACTCACATTTCATACTTTTTGACTTTCCTTGGATAATTAATTTCTACAATCATTTTTAATGATGTAACCCACATAATCGACCCCCGCTTAATAAAATATTAACTTTAAGGCTATATCTGGGCTGTTCATTTCATTTTACACACGCCAATCCAATGACTTACATTTAATCACTTTTCATAATTCTTGGATATGTTACTAATTTCGACAATCGTTTTTTTATAATTTAACGCCCATAATATCCTTTCCTTTTGCTAAACTAATTACTTTGTGACATTTTCTGGCGTGTTATTTCCTTATTAACACACCAACAAATAACTCGCATTTCATCATTTTTCATAATTCTTGGATATGTTACTAAGTTGGACAATAATTTCTCCTGATTTTACGACTTAATCGCACTATCTTCCTATATGGGGGATTCTGTTAGCACAAATATCCACCCATCTGATCCGATTCCAGGTATTCTCCTAAGAAACATCCCATCAATTGCATCCAATCCCAGGAAACGTCGGGTATTTTGCTAGTACATATCTTCACCTTTCTTATACAATCCCCGGCAACGCTGAGTATTATGCTAGTACAAATATATAGAATTAGTTAATATACGAAAAATATATAATACGCATCTTTTTTTTTAATTGGTATTTTGGCTAAGATCGATGTGTAGTATATGTTCTTAAAATTAAAGCTAATATACGAAAAATATATAATACACATCTTTTTTACTTGGTCTTTTGGCTGAGATCAAAGTGTAGTATCCGTTCTTTAAATTCAAGCTAATATACGAAAATATATAATACGCATCTTTTTTTTACTTGGTCTTTTTGGCTAAGATCAAAGTGTAGTATGTGTTCCTAGAATTCAAGCGGGCTCATCTTTCGTAGAAACAAACGTTACTCGAAAATAAGGAGGATATAGGCCTGGGATGTGATCAAATACAATCACTCTTATATGTTTTTGTGTGTGTGTGTATCTCTCTCTCACTTCGTCTTCCTTTCTCTAAAGAGTGTTACTAAAAAGCAAAACGGCGTCTCGCTTTATTTTGTTTTTTTTTGTAAAAACATAGATCGTTAATATTTTTTGTAAGCGTATTTTTTTACTTCACATTTTTGGCTTGTTATTTTTCGTTTAACTATCGTATCTCACTATTTTGAACGTGCTAATAACTTTGGTAACGTTTTCCTAACGTTACATTTGTGTACGTTGATGTGTATGATGTGTCTTTTTACCGATAACAAACATCTCTATTCAATGTTTTCATATACATATCGCCATTACAGCTTGCTTACGTCAGGGTGCCGTGACATGACTCAGCGTTTATTAAATTACGTATAAATATCATTAAAATTTAAGTTCCCCACTGCAGAAAATTGATAAGCTGGCCCACTTCTCATGGTTGTTTACGGCAAATATTTCGATATTTGTCGTCCAGGAGGGTGGGGCTTTTATATGAATCCAATTTTCTGAATTTTTGTTGTGTCTGTCGAAAGTTTTTGCAGACATACAAACATACATACATACATACATACATTTTCGCTTATATATATATATATATATATATATATATATATATATATATATATATATATATAGATGATATATTAATATTTTTTATACTCATAGAACATGAGCTTAAACTTCCATTCGAAAATAACTTCTCAGCCATGCCAAATGAGAGAAACTGAAGTGAAACGATAAACGAAAAGGACAGGACAGAAAATTCTTCTGCGCAATAAAAAAGCGAGTGTAAGATTAAATAAAATAAAACTAAAGGGGAGAGATGGAAATTTATTAATGCATGGCGAGAGGCAGAAAAAGAAAATAAAAAAGGAAAATAATAATAAAGCCATTAAGAGGGGATAAATAGAGAGAGAGAGAGAATTACGTAGGCGGAGCCAATAAACCTTTATAAAATAAAGTGGCAGGCCGCGAAATAGGTCAAGAAACACAAAGTGAGCCCAGACATATGAATGATAGAAAGAAAAATAAAAGGAAAGGGGAGCAAATAAAAACAACGCAAGCCAAACAGAAACCAACCGCCTAAACTAATGTCATTTAAATATAATATATCAATTAAAATCCAGTCAACTCAAAATGATATTATCTAATACATACAGTACTATTCTTGTTACTTTTATACGTATTGGTAATATTCTTTAAATGACAAAATTGTACGTATATTTAATACCCTTCAAATGACAAAATTAAACTGGAAATTTTAAACTATAATAATCTCTTTAAGATATGTGTAAAACTAAATCTAGGCACATTAATAAAACGTGTTATAAAATGTATAATACTAATGATAATACTTTACAGTGAAATAATACTTTACTGAAAAAACATAAAAAAAATTAATAATATTTAATAAAATTTAAGTGTAAAAAACTTTTTATATATAATAAATATAAAAGTATAATAATAATAATCATATAATTAATAATAGTAATTATCATTATAGTAATAAGACTACTACTACTAATAATAATAATTATAATAATAATAATCAAAATAACTACTATAATTGTTAAGGAAAACTAAGATAATAGGGTTATGGAACTATGCCTATAAACCCACAAGCATGGCACATTATTGAATATTGTGTGTTCCTATTCATATGTGTGAATAGGGAAAATACCTTGCAATGGGAAATGCTTACTCTATTTGTGGGTAATAAAGAGAGACGATCTATACACTCCTTCATTGAGATGATAAATACTAGCTTGAAACAGTATTCGAACAAAATCCCAGAAGTGTAAGTTATGTGCTGGAATTAAAAAAATAGCATGTGAATGCATGTGTGTTGAGCCTCTATAGAAAATGTAAATAAAATGTGTTAGTATAAAGGTTAAATGAAATGCTCTAAATCTTTTTTTTTAAATTTCGCAAGTTTTATACCTTAATTTTTAGTCAAAAACGTATATGCATTTAGTGTAGTGTTTACTCATTTACAGGTATACAGAAAATCTATGTTATTTTAAGTTCGCTGTACTTAATTATTTCTTGTGTCTACATCTAGACGCTAGTTCTTTCTTGGCATTTATTATAGGTTTATTGAAAGTGAGAATGTTAACTGCTTCGGATATACAAAGATTACAAAATTATTCCCCTGGGGTGTATGATCAAGCATTGTCCAGTATACTGCATTTAATGTAATAGGGAACTTTCTTGTCCTCCAAGCTATTGATTAATGCAGATAAAGATGTGCTATTATTATCATTATTTTGAGATCTTTCATGTCTGAAAGAATGCAGGTAGTTTGAAATTCTTAATTTTGTTAAGTTTAAAAGTTCACCTATATAAGTGAATGTGTTCAATGTTTTTTTATTGTTTAGTGGTTTATCCATCACAGTGTAGGTGAATCTTATATTGCGGAGTTGAGTTGAGAGAGGACTTGAAGATGTATAGCGCGGGTGTGGGTTAAACTTCTTCTGGTTTTTACTGGGAATTATATTATTGGATCTGCTATTCTGGTTGTTTTTGTTGTTATAGTTATTATTAAAACCCTGACCATATGCTTCCCTATATATACCTGTGTCCTGAATACTTTGATTATATTAATCATTTCCTCCACTTGATTGATTGTTTGCATGTTTCAGCAATTGCGTGATTGTGCAAGCGTATACCACGGCTTTGTACATGCAACCGTTATTAAAAGGGCATTAATTGCCATTTTGTCAGTTACATTTGTTTCTAGGTATAAAATCAACGGGAACATCCTGAGCTTGTTTAATTTTCATGTTATATGCCGAAATTTTTGTCTGTGCCAGATTAGGCATTGTAGAGTATAATATTTTTATAGCCTTTTTGAATGTTTTCAATGTTTTATTATTGTTTAGTGTTTTATCCATCCCAGTGTTGGTGAATTGTTTTTGTAAGATATTTATGCGGGTATTTAAAGGATTTTTCATTATCCTAAAGAATTCTTTGGGGATGTCAGTTTTTACATTAGAGCTGAAGAGAGGATTGAACCATATGGCCATTTTAAGTCTTAAATTTCTATTTTTATTAAATTGTGTTTGGTTTGTAATTATGTAGGACGCTGTATCCTTAAGGACATTAATATTGTTAGGAACATTTTGGCTTATTTTGTAGTTGTTAGATTTTATTGTCATATTATGGGTAATTACTGAATGTATATTTCTCACTAAGGGATGTTTTGTTATATTCTATGCGTTCTTTATACGCTGAGTTCCTTAAAGCAATGCTGCAAAATGTTGATACTTGGTCACAGGCTTTTTTCAACTGATGAATGTTAAATTCTTTTGGAAATAGACAGAACTATTGACTTAATTATTAACTTAAGACGATTTGATTATTTATGTACATAAAATAGGTTTAGATTTGGTTTATGGTCCGGGGTGTAAGATTCAGAACATAACTTCAATTAGCTATCTAAACAAGTGGATGTTTTTTTATTGGGTCGACTTCAATTGTTAATCCAAACATTTAAAAAAAATCGTGTAGTTTTTTAATCGTGTTGTTGTATTGCCTTAATCACGTGGCGGTAATGAAAAATGCGTCATCCATGTAAAACCCTCCTTGTAGAATGTTGAATTCTATATCACTTTCTTTTAATAGAAAAAAACCCACTAGGTCGGTAACGTGCCTATCTGAAGAAACCATTATTATGACGAAATCATTAGGGGTATCCTTACTTGCAAATATTTACCATCAAATCTTATTAAGAATCGTCTAGCTAATAAGAGTAATTTAATTTCGAAATCCGTAATGTCCGAATGCTTTTTTGCAAATATTAATGCCTTATTTAATAGTATTGGGGAGATTGAATGATAGGAATTATTTATATCGAAAGTGATGAAGCTTAATCGTTGCCTATATTTAAGTTTTAAAACCCATTTCATAACACAGTCAGTGCATTGCGAACGTAGACATTTTATTTTTTTCTCTAATGGAAGGTATAATTCTATCTAAGGTTGTATTACTTACTAAAACACTATCCGAACTGGATGGACAAATTAGTCTAACGGAATGGTTATCATGCAAGTTTTGTTTAAGATCCTCCAATGTAAACCTGGGAGTGCCAGGGGGTAACGATTTCTGTATATTAATGGATATTCATAAGGCTACGTAAGTTTTTAGCTTCTAAGTTTATTTAATCTATTTAATTTCCAGGAGAAGGTGTATAAGATTTATTTATTTGTATATAAAGCTGTTGTAATTGCAATATTTTAGCTTATAATAGTTTTTAGTTTAATCAGCTGGAAGAAATATATTTGAGCTGTTCTTCACTTTTGTAGCAAAGTTATTTATTTTTCTAGTAGTACTGTTAAGTGTTTGTGTTGCTCTTAAATTTTATATTTTTGACTAAATTAGTCATCATGTTTTCAAAATTCTCAAGTTCCGGGTTAACCATAAGGTGTTGATTTGTTTTAAGTCCATGGAATTTAGCAGAAGTTCTTTGCACTTTTTCTGTTCTCTATTAGAATTAATTGGAAAACGAATTTTAAGCGTTTCAGGGTGTTTAATTTGTTTTCTTGCTATGTTTATCTTCTTTGTCTTTTGTTTAAAACGAAAAGTTTTCCATCAGACATTTATAGGAAAATTGTTAATAGCCTGTAGAAGTGTATGTGTATATATTAACCTTTGGAGGGAATAGGTATGTTTTTAGCGAATGTGGTAAGTATTCCTTGTCGAACTTTAGCAAATAAGTTAACTATTTGCCAATATTTTTCTCCTTTTAAGAGATGGTAGACATCGAAATCATATAAGATAAGGAGTTAAAATACTTCTAATATATATTTTGATAGAATAATAAAAATCTTATGATCTTAAACACTCACGTCATACATTTTTAAATCCATTCAATGACTAACAATTATATATATATATATATATATATATATATATATATATATATATATATATATATAGTTTTGGTTTCGTATATTTATGTATATTTTTCTTGGTTTTTGTCTATTAGTGCATAATTTTATATGCAATATTTATTATTATTATTATTATTATTATTATTATTATTATTATTATTATTATTATTATTAAAAGCTATAAATCCCTGATGTTTTAGGCGGCCGTCAGACCTCTGCACTTATACGTACAACCAACATCCTTAGGAAAACCCTTAATCTTTGAAGTTCCTGGTTTGAAGCCGGGATTAAGAGAAATCTTCTGGAATGAATCCCATCCCTTTCCATTGAGACGTTCATATACGAAATCAGAATTATTATTATAATTATTATTATTATTATTATTAGTAGTAGTAGTAGTAGTAGTAGTAGTAGTAGTTTAGTAGTAGTAGTAGAAGTAGTAGTATTCCTTCTTTCTTCATGTATTTTCGCAAAAATTTTAAATAATTTTATATAGCTTTATTTTATTCCCACATTTTCCTATTTTTTTATTTTTTACTTATTTAATTGTCGTTCAGTTATCTTATTTTTAAATATCGCTTATTTATTGTAATGTACTATGCGAGAGGTAAAGTTTAAAATTAAACATTGATTATTATCAAATGTTTTTAATGTCAGTCAGATGATCTAGATCTAGATATATCTAAGGCTTTTGACAGGGTATGGCATGAGGGTCTCCTCAGGAAAATTAGACATTACGGTATCACTGGTAGAATACTTAACATAATTAAATCCTTCTTAGATAAGAGAAAAATCCAGGTTGTCCTCGATGGTCGTACATCTAAAAAATATGATATAAATGCGGAGGTGCCCCAGGGTTTTATCCTTGGACCTCTATTGTTCCTGATATTCATAAATGACCTCCCTGACAAAATTGCCTCTGAGATGGGTATATATGCTGATGACACTACACTCTATGGCAGGCACGACAGGAAGACGAATGAATACATTTCTAAAGAAATGGCAGAAACACTAGAGGAAGACATCCAATCTGTGGTGGAATGGGGACAAAATGGTTGGTCGCGTTCAATGCTGCCAAGACTAAACCAGTTTCATTCAATAATTACCAGAAACCCTCTCTACCACCTATAGCAATGGCCAACGACTCTTTATCTGAGGGTACATCATTTAAACGCATCTGCCTAACGTTCACAGGAAACATGAGTTGGAACAATTACATTGAAGGCATTGCCAGGGCCGCTGCAAGAAAGGTGAGCTCTCTCTACCGTGCTAGAAAACTACTAACACCCGAAAGTATCCTGTACCTCTATAAGGCCACCATTCGCCCGTGTATGGAGTATTGCTGTCACATCTGGGCTGGTGCATCTGCTACTAGTCTCTCGCTCCTTGACAAGGTTCAAAAGAGAGTCGCAAACCTTATAGGCCCTGAACTGGCATCTAGGCTTCAACCTCTGTCCCATCGACGAAATGTTACATCCTTCTGACTTTTCTACAAATATTTTAGTGGTGAGCGCTCTGACGAACTGCAATCACTTATGCCCCCACGACGTTAGCACCCTCGACAAACCCGACAGGCTGCTAAACCTCACCCCCACACTGTAGAAATCCCTAGATGTAAAATATCTTTTTACTACAATAGTTTCTTCCCCAGAACCGCTAGACTCCGGAATTCAATTCCAGGTCCCTACTTCCCCAACAGTACAGACGTGCAGAAGTTCAAGTGTAACGTGAACCGACATCTTGCTGCCCAAATCCCTACATAGTACCCCAGTAGTTGTTGCCCCTGATAGTAGCCCCCTACACCAAAGTGGCAATTTGCCTTGTTTGGGGTGAAAATGTAATAATAAAAAAAATCATTCTGTGATGATCTGTGCGTATAATCTGAGTTGACCGCCTTTAGTACAATTAAAGTGCTCAACGATAAGAAACAAGTTTCTTAAGTAATTATAACTACCTACTTATATATATATATATATATATATATATATATATATATATATATATATATATATATATATATATATATATATATTATTGTTGTGGTAGCATCCACCTAATTAATATACGTTTAGTGGCAGCCATATAAATATGATTGGTACCGGAATGACGGGAGAGACCTAACGAGAGACACCGAGATCGAGAGTCGACGACTACTAGCCGACACCTTCGTCAGGGACGGTCTCCCCATGATTATATCAATGGTCTCTATGCAAATATTGTATATAATTCATTGCTCTCAATATAGCTGTTCTAGTTGACTTTTGCGTTTGAGTTATTTATTTGCATATGTTCAGTCGAAGACAACAACAGCCACGAGGTACGAAAGAAGCATACAGAGAAAAAATAACAATTAAGAGACTTCAACAATGGAGACGAGTTATTGAAAAACCCTGCCAGAAGATAAGAAATTAGAAATTAAAAGCCGCTTCCTTAACAAATGCGTAGAAGGTTTATGGTAAACGCAGAACAAAAAAGACGAAAGATCAAGACTTTATAATATTTAAAAGTAATCAAAAAACGAAGGATTAAAGAGTTCATAGTATTGAAAAGTAATTAAAAGACGAAGGATTCATAATATTTAAAAGACGTTAGAATTCATCGTTTCACTAACAACGGTGACTTTAAATTGAAAAACAAATATCCGATGCGATACACATTAAAACTGGTTCGACTATTAAAACACACATGAATAAAATTTCGCACAAATACACCTGCCAACTTTGAAAATGTAACGAACTTAAAAGAAATATTTATTTTTGTTCGTTTAATGAGGAATTTTCCTCTGATAATATATAAAAATAGGAAGTGTTGTCTTTAAAATACGCGAACAGAAGTACAGTGAAATTAGGAAGAACGAACAATGAACAATTTGTAAAAGGAAGTGTTAAAAACTCGTTTTTTTTTCGTGGTTCATTGAAGTAATTCATACTTGCAGAGAAAAAATAACTGAAAGACTCCGTTCACAAAATATAAAAGAATATCAAAAGTTGATTATTACGGACTTACGGATTTCAAAAGCAAGACATGAAATAAAAAAGACGTAAATCGTTTCAATTTTATTTGCTCAATTATATTATGTTTGTGGGTTGCGCAAATTAAAAGTATATTCATTGTTGCATATGCATTAATATCTAAACATAGAAATGTTCTCCAATGTCATAACCTAATTATTCAAATCACAGCAGGAAAGTAAGCAGCGTCAAAAAAAACAGATTGCTTTATTAATAAGGGAATAATAGATAAAGCAGAAAAGTATCAAGAAAACAAAATAGAACAGATTGCTTCATTGACGCAAAAAGAAGATGTAGGACGGCAAAAATATCAAGAAAACCAAAATGAAAGACTAGAAACACGGGAAGAATGTTTTGCACTCCTGCAATTGGAGAACGAGAAATATCATTAAAAAATTCCAAAAAAGGAAATGAATTCTGAAGGATGGAGAAAACATGTTTGGTACGGATTTCCTTGAAACATCCGAATTTTGGGGATAAACTTAAATCTCGTTCTGCAGAAAAATAGTAAGTAACATGGTGATAAGACAGGCTATTAAAGAAACATTAAATAAAAAAAATCCGGAAATTGTCACACCTGGTCTTAGAAGATATAACATTCCTTTCGAAGTAGTAGAAAAATTACCGAACAATTTGATAAATTGAAAAAAAAATTGAAATAATGTTGAAAGTAGAAAGTAATTCATCGGCTGCTAGAAACGGATTATAATCTTCTGAGAACAACCTAAGTGTCCAGGAAATGTTTACCCGTTTATACGGCAAATCGATACTTGAAATGGAGTACTATTCTTCTCAATTATAACTTTTACATAAAGCATCTATTATCTAAGAGCATAAATCATACGGAAAGTTTATCAAGACCTGTACCGGTTCAAGAAGAAAAATTAGAAGAATCGATTATTGCAACAATCAGAGAAGATTGCGAGGAGAAATGCGTGATATACAACATTGTAAGAGATTTTCCAGTTACACTAAATAAAATCAAAAACGGAGCTGAAAGTGATGATTGTATTTTAGACATGAAAACAAAATTGTAACAAATGATAAAATAGTGCAGAAGATATATTCAATATGTAACAGTGTTATTATATAGTGGGCTATTAGTAGTTCTTCCAAGGCTGCAGAAAAGAAGTATGTGGGATTTTTTTATTATTATTATTATTATTATTATTATTATTATTGTTATTATTATTATTATTATTATTATTATTATTATTATTATTAATTTTCATATTCATCATCGTCGTGACTTTTTGACAGCCTTAATAATCTAAGATTCTGATATACTTTAACCTCTATAATCCCCATCCACACATGTTTTAATAATATCATCGAATTTCAGACGTTATAGAAAGATCTGTTTCGTTCTATCTAGACAATTTCCGGTAAGAGTAATACGAGCTTTCATGGACTGATATTTCCCCGCTTAGCCTGATCTTAATTTCTTTAATATTTAATCTGAAACAACTTTTCCTAATTAAGCCACAAATGAAGGTTACTGTTTTACACCCCTTTTATTGCTCTGTCCCATTTGAATTGGGGCTGACTTTCCTTTAGGATACTGTACTGTCCGGAAAAAAATGTCATTATTTCAGCTGTTTTGCTGGCTTTCAAAACAAATTATATACATCGTAACGCTGGACTTATTTTGAACTCCATTCTCTCTAAATTTCGGATTTCGGATCAACTTGAGAGGATTTTCATACAAGCTGAAATATTATGTATGGTTTGTATATATATATATATATATATATATATATATATATATATATATATATATATATGTATATATATGTATATATATATTGTTTTACACATCCACCCTTTTTGCACTTATATTTTATTTGGCAATTCATACGAACACTGAATTGCAGTTTTACTTAATGCCTTTACTAGCAAATTCTAGCCTTGCTACACATATAATTTTGTGATTTCGTTATGCCCTTTAAGGAAAAGTATAATAAGAATAGCAGTCGTTGAAACTCCGCGGAATAAAGACTTTGTAATTGTTTTTTTTTTATTTAGTATTCAGTCGAACAATAAATTTTCATTGTAAGGTTAAACTTACAATTGTAATTTTCTTTCTCTTACAATAAGCTTTACTCTCCATTGCGTATTGAGCTTTTTCATTCGGTCTGGATTAAATTTTCTATATATAAATACTGTTATTTATATTAGTTTGAAGTTTACAAGTGCGTATATCAGATAAAAATTGCATCCCTTTAATTTCATTAATACATTTTTATATGAATAAATTTATATGTATATAATATATATATATATATGTATATACTTATATATTTTATAATATATTTATATATTTCATCTATATTTATATATTTATATATTCATATATATAGATATATTTATATTTATAGATATTTATATATATATTTTATACAGATATATTTATATATGTATTCTTATATATATTTCTATATAAATTTCATAAATTTCTTTATATATTTTTATACCTATATACATATATATATATATGTGTGTGTGTGTGTGGGTGTGTGTGTGTGTGTGTGTGTGGGTGTGTGAAAGAGACAGAGAGAGAGGGGGGAGAGAGAAATTAGCATGGTGACAAATTCTGCAAAATCTGTACATTTAAATCCTATATCAAAATTCAATAAGAATACGTCCACACTTTTAAACCGAAAGATGTAGTTTTTTTTTTCTGGTTGGTATAATAAACGTTCGTTTATATTTGACAGATTAACACTTCTATGAAATAATAAAAAAATACTTTCATTGATAATCTGATTTTATCCGTTTATACTTGATAATTTAATAACTAGTATTATTTACTTACTTTATAAGCAGTATGTCTATTGCTATTATTATCATTTTTACAAGTATTATTATTTATTTATTATTAATATTATAACTATTATTCTCTTTTTATTATAGTATTACTAAGATTTATTACGTTACTAATATTGATGGCTATTTTTAATATATTGCATTAAATATATAATAAATCCCTTAAATAATTACAGTTATTTCCCTTTAACGAATGCATTTTTGTTATTTCTATTTAATTTTTCAAAAAGATGCAGCTGTCTCCCTTGTGTATTTAAAATCTCTATATATATATAAAAGCGAAAATGTATGTATGTATGTTTGTGTGTCTGCTTAAAACGTTTGAACGACGGAACAAAAATCAGAACTTGGTATCATATGTAAGGCCCACCCTCCGGACGACAAATATCCAAAAATGAGCCAAAAAGGACCATCAGAAATGCGTCAACTGATCGATTTTCTGCAGGGGGGCCCGAAAAAGTTACATTTTAATGTTAAACTTTACATATTTTTAAATCAATTTATAACTGCCCCAAAAAATACGGGCGCCAACTCTTCTACATAAAGTATACGCGGTGCCGTTTATTTTGGGGCAACTTGTATTTAAAACCCGCTGAGTCATGTCACCTGATCTTTACCTCAGCAAGCTCTAATGGCAGTCTGAATTTTAAATGTAAAAATGTTGTTATTGGTAAAAAAATTAACCCTCACACAAGCTAAACTATTAACTTCTACGCTATGCCAGCATTACCAAAGTTATAACCACATTAAAAATAATTAGATACGATAGTTTAATGAAAAATAACAAGCCAAAAATGTGAAGTAAAAAACATACGCTTAGAAAAATTATTAACGATCGAAGTTTTCCAAAAAAAAAAAAAACAGCCAGACGCCATTTTCTTTTTTAGTAACAGTCTTTAGAGTAAGGAAGACGAAGTGAGAGAGAGAGACACACACATACACAAACGCAAACAGAAAGAGAGAGAGAGAGAAAGAGAGAGATGTTTAGACAGGAAACGAAATACGTAATTAAATAAACGCTAATGTGAAGTAAAACAGAAAAATAAAATACTGCTACGTCATCTGGTAACGCTCCCGCGATGACATCATTTAGTGTCTATCTGCCAATCAAACCTCTTTCACTCGCTTTATAAGTCTTATTTTAACACTGTAATCAATTCCTCTTACTCTTGACCTACACGGTTAAGTGGTTGGAGTGTGTTTCACTTCCGCCTCAAGGCTTCCGGGTTCAATCCAGCCTCGCGACCAAAACAATTTTTTCTTTTACATCTTTAGAAAAGCGGGCAACGTTTTTTTTTTTACTTCGCTTATCCTTTAGTTTACTTCCCCCCCCCTATACACACAGCGTTTTTTTTCGCTGTTTTTTTTTTTTTTTTTGGTTTTTCCGACTTTTTTAACATCGTTTCAGGGTTATTACTCATCCCCTCCGCCATACACACATACAAACACCCGGAAAACGCCGGGTACCCCTTGCTAGTGATTTTATAAATGTCAAATTTGGTGTTTCAGCATTAAAAACAGATCAAGCATACATTATAACAGCGATGTAAAGTCCTACAAACGCTAAGTAATTATTTCACTTCTGAGGCAAAATATAAAAGCATGCAAAATAATAGAATGATTGAAATTAAAAACAGATGTTTCAATGGAGATAAAAACGCATATATATATATATATATATATATATATATATATATATATATATATATATATATATATATATAAACAACGTTTTTTCTTTTAAACTTGTTCCCAATTTTCTATTTCATTAATTGAAATGAAATTGATACATAAATTAATCCTTTATTTTCTTTTTAAATGTTTCCAGGAATATCCGCATTACGCACAACTAAAATGCTAGCTTATTTTGATATCCTATTATTCTTCCCCCCATTTTATTTTCTGATGAGGAGACAATTTTTTAATGGACAAAACTTTTGTCAAATTATTGTCACTACTTATTGTCAATTTCAAAAAAATTTACATCGTTTCCGAAACGATCGTACAATCGAGTTGATTTTATTTGTTTTTCTGGGAAACTGATTTTTAATTTACAATTAGGTATCGTTTTACTCAATGTATATATATATATATATTTATATATATATATATATATATATATGTATATATATATGCATGTAACGTTTCATTTTTATTATTATAATTATTATTATTCTTTGTTGTTGTTATATCGTTCTTTGTTAAAAGTGAGTCTTAGAGACTTAGAGAGAGATGTTGTAAAAGAGATTGTTCGTGTTATAAAGAGATTCATATTTATATTAAAATGTCATACTTAGAAGTGTAGAAGCTCTTTGAGTGAGGAGAGATTGTGTATGCAAAGACATATATATATATATATATATATATATATATATATATATATATATATACATGTGGGATGACCAAGTTGTCATCCTTAAGAAAACAACAGCTTTATTTGATTATTTAAAAACTTTTATTTGAAAACTCAATGCAGGTAAGTTGAATTAGTTCTTACATTTTGTTATGTAGCTTTGATTAGCCTCAATTACCGACTCAGTAAGGGCCCTGATTTGACAGTATGCTTTTCCTTGGGCGTCGACGGGAGTGATTCGAGTATTCGGGGTATGGTTGATACCACGCCGTTAATCGTGTAATGGGAGGTCATGTTTCTTATGTTCTCGACACATGACTAAACGCAGTCCTTCTACGCCTTCAAGTAGAAAGATGAGGGAAACCAGTATGAAAAGGGTGCAGTCGAGTAGCATTTCTTCCGTAGCCAAGCTTTAGTCTCATTGGTTTTGCCGGAGCCGAGTCCTGGTACTATTCTTAGGGTCTGCCATCCACAACCTGATTGCACCAGGAGGTCACTGTACCCCTCAGGACATCCGGGTACACTTTGGTGTTGACTTTACAGCCGATTCCGAAGATGTGAAGTGGTATGCTGTGGCCTCAGTTAAAACTACATTAAAGACCTTAATAGTTATCGGAAACTTTGTTTTCATCGCTCTGGGAGTGTCTCTGGCATATTTTTCAATAACAATTTCAAATGAGTTTTTTAGTATCTATACAGAATGTGTTGCGCTATTTTATAGATGCAATTTCCTTAATTATTTATTTTTTTACATTACCTTTATAATGGTGTAAGAGAGCAGGATGAAATCGTAAAAAGCCAGCTCTATCATGTAAATAATGGGTTACTTGATATTAACGCTATTGTTTCAGCACGGGGCAGATTCTGCATAAATTTTACTGTAAAAAGGCTCTACACCAGTAAGAAGCGATTAAGTTAGGTTGCGTGAATTTTTACAGGAGCCACTTTCTGCAGAAAAATTCTCGTGCGATTCACGATAACCTATCCGCAGAGAAAGAACTGTACCTAGAGATGTGTGGGGATAGTTCACGTGGGGACTAACAGTTAAACTCCTTACAGAAACCAGGACCCGAACGATAGGCATGACGTGATACTTTTAACGCGATCACTACAAGCTTTAAAATCAGTCTCTCCGTTGGAAGCATGCAACCAGTACGCGTCAACTAGTACAGAAATAATCTAGACCGTATGTCTTCGATATCTCTGACCATCTTTTTTCTCAAGTTAGAATCTAAGTTTAGAAGGAAATAATTATTAATTATTAATCTCGATCTTCATAAATACATTTTCTTGAATAAAAACCTCCAGCAATCTTAGCAAACGCGTTTTATGTGGTTTTCTTCACAAAAAGTATTATTCGTTTTAGTTGTATAGACGAGATTATCACAACCGCTCATAAATGGGCGACGATCGAAACAATGACGAGGAAATAGAATAAAAATACGGTATAAACACGTAATCTCTGCATAATGAATGTTTATTTTATTTGGTTTGATGATCGCTCATAGGTGAAAATGTTAAATAAATTGTTGTTCATCAGTTAACTAACAGCACGGAGTTGTTGGGTCATACAATACGCTTAAATATGATATTTTTATTTATGCAGATTTCGTGTTGATTAATATAGAGACAATTTCCAATCGATTATTATATTTTACTCGTATTTAATAAGGATTTAAAATTTAAAAAGTATATATAAACTGTGTTCATTTGTAAGAATTTGGTATGCATGTGTCGTAAGCCCAGATAGTAGCGATTATTACAAACGAGATACTTTTTTTCGGTTCTAGCTGATGGGCCAGCGGATATCTAAACCAAAACATTTTGCTTCCTTGCAATAATCGTTATCTTCTGAGCTAATGACGCATGCAGATCAAAACTTGACAAATTAACACAGTTAAACGTATAGATCTAAATTTACGCATGCGTACAACATACAGCTTTCATCAGTATAACTTTCCAATATATATTATTTTAATTGGAATTCATTATTGAGATGAGTATTATTTATATTAATTTATTTATTGCGGTCTATTATCCTCATCTTTTAGTAGTTGTTGTTTCACGACGTTTTGCTCAACTATTTCTCTGGCCTTCGTCAGATGGTAACCGCGACGGATAGAAACTTCGAATCTCCTAACCGCATTCTCAGCAATAACTGCCATTCGTAGTTATTGTCGGCTCATCACATTTTTGGCCAAGTAAGCGTCTGGCCGGCTTTGGGTAAGATTGAAACCGCTATCTTCAGACAATTCTAATCAGAAACCGTAGAGATTCAACGTCTCTATCAACTGCGCCACGGGCCATGAATGGCGATAAAAGTCCCAGATGAGAATTGTCTGAAGATAGCGGTATCAACTCTGCCCAAAGCCGGCCAGAGGCTTACTTGGCCAAAACCGTGGTGAGACGACAGCAACTACGGATGGCACTGATTGCTAAGCTTGCCAAGTTGTAATTTTTAAAACTTGACTTCTTACCTCTTGTTACCCAGCTAAAAATCAAGTCGGTTTTCTTGTCCATGAATGAATACCTTATATATCAAGTTTCAAGTATGTACAAACAGCTAGACAGACACAGACAGGCAACATGACTTTCATTGACTTTAAATATAAATTAAAAGGATATCTAATCATAGAAAAATCTGCACAAATTAATTTGTGCGTAATAGTTAAATAGAAGTAATAATTCAATACGAAAACAAAAAAAAAAAAACGAACAGTGGATTAATAAAAGCTCGTTTTAAAATGAAATATTCAAATTTGTTATAATTTTTGAAGTCGCGTATGTATTTACGAATACATATATAAGAAGATGGAATCCACTGTTAAAATAGAAAAGTAGGCTTTTAATTCAAGCTCTGCGCGACATATAACACACCTTTTTATATGGATAGATAAATTAAAGCAAAAATAAAGTGTCTGCTTGTTTACCAACTTATATTTTTAATGGTGTCTTTTATAACATTTAAATTAATTTTATATTGGTCATTAAACTGAGTGAATACAATTAGATCATTCAAATTAAGACTTAATGTAAAGAGTTCATATACGCTAGAACACATCCTGGCTCACCTTTTTTTATTATATAACAACTCATATATTAGGCTACAATATGCGACGTGTTAATGCGTTTTTACTTATTACTTAAACAAATAAGCTAACACTTTGTGTCAAACAATATATTACTGACTTTAACGACAATGGCAACGGTATCTCTCAAACTCAACACAAAGATATCTTTAATCACAATGTGACGGCGACGCTCTGATCAGATGTAGACGAAAAAGTACACGACTTGATATTATCTATGCATTTACATTACTGGCAAGGGTATCGAAAGCAGACAAGAAATTCGAAAACTAATTCGTTCCTTCTATAATCAGTAAATGACCAATTTTATTTGTTTGTTTTTTTATTTAATCTTCTGAAACAGACGTTCACTTCGAGTCTGAATGGAAAGCTATCATAAAACCTGTTTTCAATGTTGCTGGACCAATGCTGGGATCATTCTACTGCTCCAGAAAGCATTTCACTCCAGACGCTACTTGCACAAAACTTTTATACATTCAAGATTGAGTTGTGTTACTATAACTAGGAGAGAGCTGCTGAGTGCATTTTTTTTGCGTTGACAGGCTCCAAAATCGACGTCGAATCTTGTAGGCTATGTCCGTTCCTCCTGATCATTTCTCACAGAGTAGAGGTTGTTAGACTGTATTTGCTTTATCTCCGTTGTTTGCAGGACAATTTTGATTATTTCAGAAGCTTCCACTTATGGCCGTAATATCAAACATTTGCAATACACACTCTTCTGACTACAATCAGAGTCAACAATTCCGGGTAATATGCTTCTGAGCCTAAACATAAACAACTAAAAAGTTTATTAACAAATATTCTTTCCTAGAACTGCCAGTCTATAGAAATCTATTCAGCGGGTGCTGCATCCCAGTTTGCTACAACATGGTAACTTTTAAGTGTAATGTAAACAAGTTTTTGTTGACTGGTCCTCTTAAACACTCAAATTCTACCTAACTTCGAAAAGTACCGATAATTAAGTGTTATCTACCCCAGCTACTTGCCACAAAATAACGCATTTTTCAAGTGGTTTCTGGAATGACAATATAACAATCTGGCATCCGCATAGAAAATAGAAGAAATATTCAATGTTGATCGTGTGTTAAACAGAGAGAACATTGGATATGTCTTATTTAATCAGGTGAAATAACAAATAGAACATTCAACTTTTATTGTCCGTAGCCTTTCGTTCTTTTTGTTTTTTTTTGTTTGTTTTTTTCTGGAGTATGCATAGGATGAATGTTTTTCAACAACACCTCACTGGCACACCAGCTAAGAAATGATGTTCCACTGTTGAAGGCGTGTCGTCTTTATCGCATCGTTTACAACATTTTGACAAATAAGAACAGAAGCCAGTCTTAACCGACAAAGAAGGAAAAGTTTTATTTTAGCCTTACTTAGTCATATGTCATGTTTTTTTTCCAGAGGTTTTGCCATGGAAACTTTGATTACTAAAATACATAAACCGACTTCCTAATTAAATTCTGACACGTGCAAAGATTTTTTTTAATGATACGCGTATTTACGCCTAAAACGTTCGATAAAGTTTGACCTGATGAGGGAGGAACTTTCACACACGCAAAATGATTGTATATATATATATATATATATATATATATATATATATATATATATAGAGAGAGAGAGAGAGAGAGAGAGAGATAGACGGAGGGCGCGAGAGAAATGGAAGGGAAAATTGAAAGAGTAAGAGATAGATATATGGATAGATGGATGAATGGATAGATATATAGATATATGTTTTTTATTTGTTTTTTTTATTGCGATACGTTTTGAATGAATTCGATTATTAATACGAAAATGGATTTTTAACAGATGTGAGTTGCCAATAATTTTCCCTGTAATTAATCGGGCACCCCCAAATGGGGAGCGGCATATATATATATATATATATATATATATATATATATATATATATATATATATATATATATATATATATATATATATATAATTATAAACTCACGCGTGCTCCGTCGTCTACGGCTCATCAGAGGGGCTGAATCTCCCTAGATGCGGCCACTCAGATGAGTCGTAGACGACGAAACACGTGCCAGTGGAAAATTATATTTTACATACACACAATATATATATATATATATATATATATATATATATATATATATATATATATATATGTACTAGAAAAATAACCCGTTGTTGACTAGGTTCGACAACAACCTACAGAAAATGGACTCTGATTTATGAAAGTTTGATAGGTTATGAAAAGGAAGGGTTGTAAAGAGATAGCTTCGAATTTGTGTGGTATCAAAACCAAAGCAAAATGTGATGAAAGTAAAAATAAAATAGATAAACCCCATAATTTATCATACCATACCTGTTCACACTGAAACACATATCACATATTCCGTGGATCTATATTAAAAAACCTTGTTAGACTTTGCGACATATTTCCATTCTATGGAGGTCAGGTGCACCCCATAATTTTATTATACCATATTTCTTCAAACTGAAACATAATTATCAAAGTATACTTACGCAGATAGATATGAAAAGTATTTATAAAAGTTTTTGCCTATTTCCATTCTATGGAGGCCAGGCGCAAACGCAGACCCCAGAATTTTATTATACCATCTCTATTCAAGTAAAAACATACTTATCAAAGTATTTCTATGTACATATATATCAAAAAAACTTGTACACGTTTTCTTTTAATTTTTAAATGTTTTATTTCCATGCTTTGTGGACCAGGTGCGTACGCAGACCCCACAATTTTAATGAATGATCATTATGCCAGATCAAACATACCCCATTCCTGTGTCTCGATATGTTTTTATCATTATATGTGATAAGTTTTCCATAATAGTAAACCATATAGGGGACCTATTCTTCACCAGACACACACACACAGACGTTCAGCTTCATATATATATATATATATATATATATATATATATATATATATATATATATATATATATATATAGTATCCAGTAGAGCTTTACGTGGGAATTGTAGTTGATTGTTGTAGAGCGTAAGTGTACACATTAAAGGCAGTTTAAGATGGCTTCATTGTTATCGAAATTTGTTTTGTTTATGAATGACCCTTTGGGGGTTTATTAGTAGAACATCTGATATTCGTAGTTAAATGCAATACAGATACTTTATTATACTAGAACCAATTAGACTGTATGTGTTTAAACTAGTTAAAACTATACGCTTTACAGGATGGCCACCCCTTATGATGACTCTAGGTTTATCCGAATGTACTAGTGCACAGAGAGTATACGGCCCATATATCTTGGATATAAGAGTCAACGAAAAGATATGAAGTAGTAATTAATAAAATGTCTTAGAGAAAAAGTGCTTCCATGATATATATATATATATATATATATATATATATATATATATATGAGCAAACAGTTAATGAAATATGTTAAAAACACTTTGAAATGAGTTAAAAACATATTTAATCTTAAAAGGAAACACTAGATAAATAGATAGTCCTTAATCTGCAGAGTTTTGAAGAAATACACTCCTTCTCTTCAGAGGGTAGGAATTAGCAAAATGCGGGATAAGTTAAGCAGAGGGAATAGTGTAAAGAAAAAGGTGATTACACATTAATGGATAGTCTGGTGGAAGATAAAAAATCGAGTGACGGTAAAATCCAAATGTAAAACTTCAAGAAAGTTAAAATAATTTCCATTTGTATAAGTAAAATCCAAGGAAATCCCGTAATTGGAAGAAGATGGTCCATAATAATCCAAAGGCAGAAATCCATGGAACAATTCACAAAAATGTGTACAAGGAAAAAATAATATTAATAAAAGAAAAATAAGATGTGCTTTTCACTCTACTTCCGAGACATATACTATATATTTATATATATATATATATATATATATATATATATATATATATATATATATATATATACAAGTATGGCAAGAATCAGATAATTATTTTGCTAGAACCACTTGTATCTTTGCTCAAAATACCTTTTTAATATCCGGTGTAATATTATGTCCTTTATTGGATAAAAGTGCGATGTTTCAAATAACTCGGTTTATATAGATTTGTTGTTTTCTTTCTTCTGATATATTTAATCACTTGGAGCTTCCGGCTTTCTTTTTATGTTCACTTTAAAGATAAATCAATTTACTGGTACGCCAACACCTGTTAAATGCGAACTTATTGATAACAGTCATTAACTTGCTCTCAGGGTGCGTTTTTTTCAATAAGCTGTTGACTAAATACAACACTTTGTAGGAAGCCGTTACAATCCTTACGTCCAGATTTACGTTTCTCCCACTAAAAGTCATGATTAACAGATGTGTTAAACATTCATGACAAATTTCGACCTGTTATATTGTTTTCCAATAGAAAATAATGCAAACAAAAACAATGCTCTCCAGCAAAGACGCCATAAAAAATAAGATAACATAGTTCCAAATAGTTCGATAAAAAATCACCTGGGTATGTTTTCTCTATCTCTTATAAAATTCAAATAAGTTGTTTTTTTTATGATTTTGTAAAACAGGAGAAGTTATTTGTTTTTGGATGAAATGTTTCCTTTATATATTTGTAATCCAACTGTAGATTTTCTATCCCTTGTTCTACATTTTATTATGTCCGGTGCCCGCCTTATAGTATTAATAGAATATGAAGTTTATGAACCGAAAAAAAAACAACGCGAATTAATAAAGAATGATGGAAGGAGACACGCTACGCCCATAAAGTAAATAAATGTTTCCGTTCGAAATTTTATTCAAGATGCCTAAGTTTGACAGAAATATTTCCGAGTTTGAAAACATCCACTAGAAAAAGGTCGGGTGTTATATCCACTGAAACGTTGTAAAAATAACACTGAAGATGAGAACAGTAGTTAAAACAAAAACCTTCACATAATACCAATAACCAATGGTAATCAAACATATTCAGAAACGTAACTTCTTTTATCTAAATTCGACTTCATTCATCAACATAGTCGTCTTCTAGGTTTAGAACCTACTTTCAACACTCTCCTAAAAATGCAATGCCATTTTGGTATAACGATTTTTAGCCGAAAATTACACCTCCTGTTCCAATATCAATTAATTAAATCTAAATCTCTTTATCTGAACTAGATTTTTCAAGTGTGTAAACAGCAGTAGTCGCTCGGGGCTTATTTTGTAGAATAATATCGATGTGTAAGCACTGCAAAGTACAAATATTTCAGTTTCGTTGCGATCGATTTGTTACATTATATATGGTCCTGGTGAACACGCACTCTAGCCTTCCTATTTCCTGACCGTTGTGAGAAGATGTGCTCTTTCAAACACACAAATAATGAATATATAATATTCGGTATCGATAGTTTTTATTTTCTCAATATTATCTAATAGTATTAATTTTACTCATCTTAAAATAGACAAAAACATAGGCCTATAAAGTTTGCGACTTTCACCCAAGTGCAGATTTTATACCAAGATTAAATGCTAAGTTGATGGTTTTCTTTTATCACATACTAGAAGCTCAGCCAGGCTGTACTAGCACCCTATGTACTGTTCAAAACTTTATGTGCACACACACACGCACACACACCTACACGTATATATATATATATATATATGTATATATATATATGTATATATATATATATATATATATATATATATATATATACATGTTTAACTCATCTAAAATTTCAAGTGTTTAGACCCAAAATTGGCGGAGGAGTTTGATAGAGTATGCAAATTCAACTCCTATAACGTTGACCTCTTGGCAGCCAAATTCTTATCACAAAACTGATTAAAAACTTGCTGCATGTCTGAATACCCCTTATGTAAAATTTACAATCTTTAGACCAAAACTGGCTGACAAGTTTGCTAGTGAAGCAAAGGTAAACTCTTTATAGGTTTGACCTTTTGGAAGCTAAATTTTTGGCCAAAAACCGAGTAAAAAGCTCGCCCTATATCTGAAATGACTTTATGTAATATTTAAATGTTAGGACTAATACTTGGCTAAGTTATTTGGTAGAGGCCACAGACGTTAATATTTTATAAACTTTTACCTCAATTTTAACCGGTTAAAATGTACTATTTTGGGCTGAATCAATTTTACAAGACACCTACATCTAAAATTTCAAGTGTTTAGACCCAGAAATGGCGAATGGGTTTGGTAGAGTTTTTAAAGATCAAATCGTTGAATTTTCTACCCCGTAATAGGAACATTTCTTGGCGAAAACGGGTTAAAAAGATTTTTTCTTAAATCTTAGTACCTCTATGTCAAATCTTGAATCTGTAGACAGAAAATTGACAGAGTGATTTTGTAAAGAAATAAACACACAAAGACAGACACACAGACAATTTCACTTTTATAGATATATAGATTAATGCAAAAAGCCCCTTTGTTCACTTGAAAAAGTTGCAAACAACGCAAAGAATCATCAACGTGTTATTGTTTTTCATCGACTGCGAGGAAGCACTCCACTCATTTTGAATTCATCAATCGTATTAAAAACTAATACAAGATATACTAGCTTCGCCTTTTTTGCTATTTGCTTAACCTTAATTTTCGATCGGGCAAAAAGAACGTGTGTAATATTTTAGGTTTTCCAGAACAACGAATTCGGGCTGTTTGAGATTTAAACATTATTTGTGTCTACACAACTGCTTTAAAGTCAGCATATAATACATTTACTGTTGATTATGATGGAGCAGTGTCGCAATCACACTTATCAATATATTAATTTGCGTGTTTTTTTGTCTTTTAATCTGAAAATAATCGTTTGTCATAAAATACAGTTTTTGTCTGTTTTTTAAAATATTTGCAACGGTAATGTCATTTAAGTAAGTATATTTTGCAAATAATTATTACAATTTCACATAGGCTATTTAAAACTGTACTTAAGCTAATCTGCTATTGTGTCGATATGTCAGGTCCGGGATTTATTGAGTTTCCTGGTAAGACACACTATTTTTTTCATTAATCAGAAAGTTACAGTGGAATTTTAGACTGCTTTTCCGATCTAGTGAACTGTTACAAGATCGGAGGACATTGTTTTAGAAAAATAAGCGTTCATGAAATACATGCACACACTTTTCTAAGTATGGTTTAAAATAATGTGTTCAGAATATATGAAATGTTTAGATATTAAAACTGTTCCGCCCCCACCAAAAAGTCTCCATGTTTTCAGTTATATCTCAATCTATACCCAGGCAATGTTTTATGAAAAAAAATTCCAGCAAATAGTAATTATATAATTACATCAATTTTGCTTTCAAATACTTGCAAATCTGGTAGAATGCTACCAAATAAATTAATAAATTACCTTGGCCGCTTTTAGTGCACTATAAGAGTGTATGTTTATTGTTATGCAATCTTCATTTTCCTTTTAAAAACACGTTGCTCGATGATTCCGATTCGTCTAAGGGCATACCATACACTAAGTTCTGGATGATGGTATGTTTATAAGGTTGAGCCTACCCAAGTAACAAAAAGACTCGTCAATAAAGAAAATAAAAACCAATAAGTCAAGAGGGTGTTCGATCCTTTTAGTTATATCCTCCTAAACTTCTTCTTGTTCCCACAAGATCTACATTCTTCAGAAAAGGGATATACGTCATCATGACGTATTTGCAAAACTGCTGTTCTCAAAATGCCACTTCCTGTATGAGACGTGTTTTTTTTTTTGAACGATCTCATGAACTCTGAATATTGTCAGAAATTATAGTTGAACGATGCTTATCACTGTCACAACTGGAAGCATTTGTAACATCCACTGTCTATTGAGAGTGGGTCATTAAACGTCAAAATGTATATTGATCAAGTACATTGTTCAACAAATTTCCTATTTTGTCACCTCATCTGAAGAACTGCGTTCATGGCAAAGTACGTCTTGATGGTTTTTATTAGCTGCCGCGTAGTATAGACTCTATCCCGGTTCATATTCGTGTCAAACCAACTTTTCTAGCATGCCTGTCACATAGAAATAACAGAAAATTGTAAATAAACAATTAAAAACATGTAACTAAACAGGTTTGTTTAGACCACCTTGTATATCTCATCTTATGATCGATCTTGGAAACACAATATTTATAATGTAGTATGTTTGAAGATAAATACGACGATTGTACAGATTATAGTTTTACTAGATGTGTCGTAAAAGATTATAGTTTTAATAGGTGTGCCGTTCTGAGCATGTGTTGACAAGTTTACAGTCGTAAAAGATTATAGTTTTAATAGGTGTGCTGTTTTGAGCATGTGTTGACAAGTTTACAGTTCGGATTATGTGCGATCAATTCTTACTCATGGGTTTTATCTTATTTCATTGCGCGCTTGGTCAAGGGCGAAAGATGCTGTGTTTCTAATTCTATACCGGAAATGGATATATTCATAATATCCAGAAAAATGTCCCCGAGAATATGATCTTGTTCGTATCACAATCGGATATGATAGATGCTTGAAGAAAAACAATGGGAAAATATAAAAACCATACAAGTTGTATGCGAAATTAATAAGAACAAATAACAAACAGATTCCAAAACAATTTAGTGTCCTACAAACCAAGAATTATATTTTCGAAATTATATCTTAATTAAAAATTAAAATACTAATATATATATATATGCATATACATATACACTTATATATATGTATATATACATATATGTGTATACATATGTATATGTACATAGATATACACATACATAACACTGGTCAACAAAAAGAAACTTTTTAAAAGGTGTCTGATATTTTTTAACTGATTTATTATATTTTTGCCATGCTAAATCTACAAATAACATCCATTTTGCTCTCGGAGGTCAATTTTTTTTGTAAATTTGAATTTAAAATTATGCGACTTATATTTTTTAAAACAATGTTTTCAAGATTTTCGAATGATTTTTCACTGGCAAAATGTCAGTTTTTATGATAAAATTGCTGTATTCTGACAAAGAATCATGTACACTTCATGCACAGTACATGTAACTAAAAATGAAAACTTAATGTTTGCATTATTACGGTGTAAATTTTCGTTGTTTTGATTGTCGCGAATGTTTTGATGCTTGCACATCTCTTTTTAAATTCCAACAGTAGTCCGCTATCATCACCATGCCCCACCTTCCCTGGTAGCGTGATTCCATTTCTCTTAAGTTCTGGTGAAAGCGCTCTCCATGCTCATCGCTTAAAGAGCCAAGATTTTCGGGAAAGTGGTCCATGTGCG
This sequence comes from Euprymna scolopes, assembly GCF_053919585.1. Taxonomy (NCBI): domain Eukaryota; kingdom Metazoa; phylum Mollusca; class Cephalopoda; order Sepiida; family Sepiolidae; genus Euprymna; species Euprymna scolopes. The sequence continues at coordinate 55,532,292 of NC_136498.1, forward strand.
AGTACATGTAGTGCATTTTTATGCTCATATTGCAGCCAAGGTTCTTAAAGGTCACTAACATGTTTGCTACTAGATCTTTATAGTTCTCTGCTTTTGTGTTGCCTAGGAAATTCATCACGACCTGAACAAAGCAATTCCACACTTCTGGCTCAACAGGATTCATGGGTTCCTCAAACGCGGGAGGGTTTTTGATCAGCTGCCTAATTTGAGGACCATCAAAAATACCAGCTTTTAATTTTTCAGTTGACAAATTGGGGAAGGTTTTACACAGAAACTGAAAACACCCCCCATCTTTATCCAGGGCTTTTGTGAATTGCTTCATCAAACCGATATTTATGTGCAGTGGGGGAAATAAAATACGTTCCCTGTCAACTAGAGGCTTGTTTATCAGAGTTTTCGCTCTACAAATTGCAAGCTCTTCACGTACTGCCCATTCTTTTTTCACGTAATGTTGAGTACGATCCATACTATCCCAGAGACATAAAAAGCATGGGTATTTGGTAAATCCAGACTGTTGACCAAGCAAGAAGTTGACCATTTTTAAGTAAACGCAAATCAGCCATTTATGTTGGTCATAAGACATTTTTTTCTACGACGTACTTAATTGCTTCATGCTGTTCTTTTAATGTTGTCGAATGAGCCAATGGCACAGATGCAAATTGATCTCCATTGTGTAACAACACACATTTCAAAGACCTTTTGTTGTTGTCGATAAAAAGTCGCCAGTCCTCTGATTTGTATTCAGGTACGCCGAGATGTTTCAGTAGCTCTACTATGTCATTGCAATAGACTAATTCTTTTTCTTGAGCAAAATATCTTTAAAATTCCTGGGGCCTGGTACAGAAAGAAATTTACCTTAACTTTACCATTTAGCATGTTCTTGTCCTTTAAACGAGATGCAAGAAGTTCGGCAGAGTCTTTTGGCAATTTAAATCGCGAAAAAGATCATTTAGTTCGTTGTGGGAAAACAATTTTGGCTGCTCATCATTGTCATCGGCAAAGGATGCAACATTATGATCATCGGTAGTGGTAATGCTTTGAGTTTCATCCTGGCTTCTGCTGCTTTCTTCAATACTTGTATCTTCAAATACAGGTACGCGAATTGGTTCACTATGGGGAGTAGGGCGCATAGCTGACAGCAGGTTTGGATACTCCAGTGTTTTGCGATTGTTTTCTGTTAATCCTCATGACATTGATAGCACAAAAGTAGCAATCGGTTGCATTATTTGAAGGCTCTCGCCAAATCATGGGGATGCCTAAGTTCATGGACTTTCGCGTGCCTTTGCTCCATTGACGGAGGTGCTCTGTGCATCTTTTGCAAACCATGTGAGGTGCCACACTTTTGTCTTGATCGCCGGGCTTCATGCCAAAATATGCATAGTAAACGCGCTTGCTAAAGGTGGTGACAGTATTGCGATTTGGTGCAAGTGTGTATTCACCACAAACATAGCAAAAACATCTTGCTTATTTACACACATTCTTTGAGTCGCAATTTTATACCTGAAAAAAAATAAAAATTAAATTTGTGTACGTTGTCTCCATGAAATTTAAAGTCTGTATCCAAAAATCAGCTTACAAAACTGAGACACCAAATTTGCTGCTGACCAGTGTAATATATACATATATACATATATACATATATATACATATATGTGTGTATATATATATATACATACTACATACACATCTATACATATATATATATATATATACACATACATGCATATATAAATATATACTTATAAGGCCCCGTTTCTTGGTGTTTTTTCCGAATGAAATGAAACTTTGGTAATAACTCGTGCATTATACTCAATACATCAAATCAAGACACTAGGGTATTTGGCCTTTATTTCTCCGTTGACTGTAAAATGATAAGAAAAACATGGGTCACCATATATATATATATATTATATATATATATATATATATATATATATATATATATATATATATAGAGAGAGAGAGAGAGAGAGAGAGAGAGAGAGAGAGAGATCTTTTTGTGTGTCTACTAGTGAAATAGATTATTCAACGTTTGCTTTGTAAATTTACAATATTCGTCCATATATTCAGCAGGTGTAGAGAGTAGGGGTGATAACCAGTCACCTCCAGCATGTAAATCGATTGAAATGTTTAACAATCGATAAGGTATATTTAATAATATCCATTAGTTGTTAAGATAAGGTTTGAAATTTCGTATTATTTTGAATATTCTAACTTTGTTCTACTATTCAGTAATATATAGCAGAACGTTTTGGTTAATATAACATAAGGGAACTCCCAGACTCTTAAGCTTTCTTTCATGGCGTTTTTACAGAACTCACAGTAAATAATCAACTTAGAGCAGTAGATGGGTACCAGTATAAGGCTTATTTAACAGTGCAACCTTAGGATACTATGGATTGTGTGTCTTTGAACTAATTAATGCTCACTGGAGACAACGGAGGCAGTTTCATTACTTTGAAGTGATGTTATCAACAAATCCATCTATTCTAGAGAAGATATTTCTTTCAATTATATTCCTTTAATTTAACACCTTTTCAGTTGAGAGTGTATGGAATTGCCACTTCATAAAAAATGAAGTACAAAAGATATTGCTTATTATAAATTACAGTAAATCAGATCAAAATATAGCCAATAAAATAGTATGTTGCATGAGTCAAAACACATACTGCACCAACGCAGCAAATCAAGAACAAGTGGAAATTAGCATACATTTAGCAATAAACAACATTATCCATAGCCGCTTTTAAGCTCAGACTTAAAGCAACACACAACATAATACATAGCCACCTTTAAGCTCAGACTTAAACAATACACAGTATTATACCTAGCCGCTTTTAAGCTCAGACTTAAAGCAATACACAACAGTATCCATAGCCGCCTTTTAGCTAAGACAAAGCAAGACACAACATTACACATAGCCGCCCTTAAGCCCCGGTCAGTGTCCACCAGTGACCGCTAGTTAACTTTCAATACCAACCCCAAAGCAGCAGTTATCACCCAAAACAGCAAAAATAGCCTCGAAACAACAGTGGCCGACAGTGCTCACTAGTGGCCGCTAGTGCCAACCAGTAACCGCGAGTTCCATAGTGTGACACAAGCCAACTTTAAAGAGCACTCTATACCATGGATTAAAATGCCCGACATTTGAACACTGTTCCCGACAATTGAAAAAAGACTATTTACCTGCCATTGCCCGCCTCTGTCCGCCCCTTTCAATAGTGACAGGAACCACCTAAAATCACTGTAAATCTTCATAATAACCGTCATTGACCAACAATGCCTGCCATTGGATGGCAACACTATACAATGGATAACAGTGCACTGATAGTAAAAACGGCGCATTTAATTTCAGAGCAGTCCTATCCTCAACACTGGTTATAATCGATAGTGGCTGACAACGACCAAACGCACGTAACCACCTTAAAACGCAAATGAAGGATAGTGCTAGCTATTGAAGGCAGACAATTTCATTTCAGAACAGTTCAATGGGACCGATAATGGTAATAGCTTACAGTGGATGCCGGTATTAGGCAATGGCAATTGGAAAGGCAACAAGTGTCTACAAGTAAGTAAAAAAGTGAATACAAGTAACAAGCTAAAAATATCAGAAAACGGCAGTGATCATCAGTGACCGCTATAGGCATCATGTGACAGCTAGTGCATGCCAGTGCATGCCAGTGTACAACAATGGCTTGCGGTTGAAGTTCAGTACCGTCCAACGCAGGCCGATACTAATTATGGCCGACAGTGACTCCAGTTTTAAAGGCAGCAAGTGCTCACCAATTATCCCCGGTACTGACAATGACAAGCATTGGCTTCCACTTGCTTCCATTTTTAAGCCATGGCTGACAGGGAAAAGCAGATGGTTCATTTTAGACACATTCGTTAGTGCTCGCTATTTTACAGGGTTAACCACTGTAGGTTAATTTATTTTTTGAGGATGTGTTACCGAACATGCCCTGATTTTGTGCCATACTTCAGTCGGGCAACGTCAATAGATGGGGCATACTAGTATATATATATATATATATATATATATATATATATATATATATATATATATACTAGCAAAAACAGCCTACATATATATATATATATATATATATATATATCCTAGCAAAAACAACCTACAGAAAATGGACTCTGATTTATGAAAGTTTGATAGGTTATGAAAACGAAGGGTTGTAAAGAGATAGCCTCGAATTTGGCGGTGTCAAAACCAAAGCAAAATATAATGAAAGTAAAAATAAAATAGATAAACCCCATAATTTATTATACCATACCTGTTCACACTAAAACGCTTATCACAATATTCTGTGGATCTATATTAAAAAACCTTGTTAAACTTTGTGACATATTTCCATTCTATGGAGGGCAGGTGCTAACGAATACCCAATAATTTTATTATACTGTATTCTTTCTAATTCAAACATAATTATCAAATTATACTTGCGCAAATAGATGTTGAAAGTCTTATCAAAGCGTGTGCGTATTTCCATTTCATGGAGGCCAGGCGCGAGCGCAGACACCACAATTTTATTATACCATCCCTATTTAAGTTAAAACATACTTATCAAAGTATTATTATGTACATCTATATACAAAAACATTGTAAACGATGTTTGTTAATTTTTACATTTTTTATTTCCATACTTTGTGGACCAGGCTCGAACGCAGACTCGAGAATTTTAATGAACCACCGTTCTGCCAGATCAAACATACCAATTTTTGTGTCTTGATACATAATCTATCAATGTATGTAACCATTTTTTTAAAATAGTCAACCATATAGGAACCTATTCGTGACCAGACACACACACATACATAAACACCCAGACATCCAGCTTCATATATATATATATATATATATATATATATATATATTTATATATATATGGCAAAACTGGTAATAAGAAAAAACCTGAAAAAGTGCTCAATACTATTCCAGAGAAAATATGCGTTTTATTTTTTTATTACACATGTTTCGGTTGCCGGGACATATCTACGATCCAGCAGCCTCGTCAGATCTTACAGAAATGGCTATTATTATTTGGAAGAATGATTTTAGAGGAAATACAAGAAAAAGGGGGAGATAATTAGAGGGCTGGGGTAAAGATCGACAATAATTAAGTTTTGAAGTTTAACCCACATTAGATTGTAGTGTGTGGGGCAAGCAAATTCCGCTAGGCGTGAGTGGAGATATAATAATATAGGGAGAGGGAGGCGGAGAGAGGGAGTTTTAAGGGAGGAGTAAGGATAGGAGGGGGAGAAATGTAAATTTTGGGTTTTAAGATTCTTCCCCTCACTCTATCACTATATCTCCACCCACACCTTCCTGAATTTGCTACTCCCCCACACATTACAAGCTAATGCATTTCAAACTTTAAACTTAAGTATTTTCGATCTCCACCCCCTCTCACTTATTATCACTTACCCCCTTCTTTTTTTCTCGCATTTCCTCTAAACTCGTTCTTCCAAATAATAATAGCCATTTCCGTAAGGTCTAACAAGGCTGCTGGATAGTAGATATGGCCGGGCAACCGAAACATATGTAAGTAAACAGATAAAACGGTATTAAAAAATAATATATCTATATATATATATATATATATATATATATATATATATATATATATATATATATATATATATATATATATATTGTTATTTTCTATAAAATTAAGATTAGATAAGTATCCGTAACGAATTTTCCAGGTTTAAACGGATGGGTTTCATCCTAACTCAACTTTTAATTAGTTTGAGAGAGATTATCTTGTAAAGGCCTGGAGGCTAATTTGAATTATATATTATTATTTTTATTATTTTTATTATTATTATTATTATTATTATTATTATTATTATTATTATTATTATTATTATTATTATGAATAACGTTGAGATACCCATCGATGACGTTAAGGCTTGAATACGAAGGATGGCAAACTGGAAGGCACCGGGTCCCGATGTAGTGATGGGCTTCTGGTTTAAACAGTTTCAAGTTTCAATGCCTTTATCCACCTTTAGCTGCTGCTCTGCAAATGGTTGTAGAGTCAGGAGATGCCCCTCATTGGCTTGTAAAGGGAAGAACATCACTGATTAGGAAAGATCCTGCAAAAGGAACAGACGGCAATAATCATAGTCCAATTACATGGCTGCCATTGATGTGGAAACCGTTGACTGGAATATTTGCGGAGAAAATTTATTAACATCTACAGAGTAATGGTGGTTTTCCTGACGAACAAAAGGGGTGCTGGAGAGGCTGGAGGGGTACTACAGAGCAACTAGTAATTGATAAAGCAATAATGCAGGATGCGAGGAAGAAGAAGAGAAATCTGAGCGTAGCATGGATCGATTACAGAACGGCTTATGACATGGCTCCTCATTCATGGAGCGTGAAAAACTATTGATGATGAAAGTTGCTGAGAATGTGGTAGGGCTTTAGGAGACAAGTATGGCTCAATTGAAAACGGTGCTTACACCAAACAAAGAGGAGATGGGGCAGGTTGACATTAAACGTGGGCTATTTCAAGGAGATTCGTTATCGCTACTTCTTTTTGTAATGATAATGATACCACTGAGCATTCTCTTGAGAGAAAAACTGGGGTATACTTTCGATCTGGTGACAGACGCCTCAACTATTTACTGTGTATGGGTGATTTAAAAATATTCGGTAGAAATGAAAAGGAAATGGAGAGACCGGTAAAACTTTTGGGGAAATACTCAGAAGACATTGGGATGGAGTTTGGGATTAGTAAATGTGCGATGCTGGTGATGAAAAGAGGAGTAAAGATACATTCGAATGGAATAGTGTTGCCAAATGGAGAAATCATGAGATAAATAGAAGATACAGGATATAAGTATTTGGGAGGGCTGGAGGGTGTAGGCATCATGAACAGAGACATGAAGGAAATAGTCAGGAAGGAGTATCTTAGAAGAGTGAAACTAATTGCAAAGTCGAAACTGTATAGAGAAACCTAATGAAAGCTGTAAATGCATGGGCAGTCAGTGTTTAAGATACAGTGCGGGAATTGTAGAATGGTCTGTCACGGATTTGAATGCCATTGATATCAAAACAAGAAAAGTTTTAGCAATGTTTGGTATATTTCACATTCGAAGTAGCGTAGCAAAGCTGTATCAAAAGAGGAAAGACGGTGGGAGAGGATTGAAAAGTGAAAAGGATTGTGTTAGAACCGAGGAGATGTCTTTTAAGGAGCATGTGGCTAGAAGTGTGGCCAATGAAGTGGAGGTATGTGTGGCCAAGGCTGATTATGTGAAACGTATGGATAGAGAAAGGGCAGAGGAACTGGATAGGAAGAAAATGCATGGAAGGTTCTTCCAGGATGTAGCAGAAGTGTCTGATGAAAGATCATGGGAATGACTTAGAGCTGGGTATCTGGCTAAGAATACTGAAGCTTTTGTTTGTGCAGCAGAAGAGCAGGCATTAGGAACACGATTGTTCAAAAAAGTGGTTCTAGGAGAGGAAGTTGCTACAAAATGCCGGATTTGTGGTAAGACCTCAGAGTCAATTGCGCACTTTGCAGCAGGGTGTAGTGGACTAGCCCTGAGAGAGTACCGCAAAAGACACGATCGCGTGGGACTCCGGATATATTGGGAGGTGTGTAAGAGGGTTGTGGTGAAGTGTGCTGGAAAATGGTTTGAGGAGGTGCCTAATGAAGTGAGAACAAGTGAGGATGACAAGGAAGAGGTATGGTGGGACAAAAGTGTCAATGACGGCCAAGCAATTGGAGCATAATCGTCCGGATTTGGCCGTCATTGACAAGGTCTCAAAAAACAGGCAGATTGTAGGTTTCTCAGTACGCTTGGACAGGAATGTGAGAGAGAAGGAGGATGAGAAATGGAGCAATTATGCTCGATTGACTTTGGAGATAAGGCGTATACACGGGGTTAAAGCACAAATAATTCCGGTCGTAGTTGGTACACTAGGAGTAGTATTAAGTCGTCTGGAAGGACAATTGAAAAACTACAAATCCCCGATATTTTTGGCGACCTTCAAACCTCTACAATTATAGGTACTACTAACTTCCTTAGGAAAACCCTTGATCTTTGAAGCTCCTGGTTTGAAGGCGGGATTAAGGGAAATCCTCTGGAAATAAATGTCTTCCCTTTCCAGAGAGACGTTCATAAACGAAATCAGAAGTAATATTTCTTTATTCTTGTTCTATATACTATATAATAGGTGTGTATTTATATTTACCATTATATGTAAAAATTAAAAAAAAGTAATTTTTGTTTTTTGGGAGGACTGGATATTTACCCTTGGGAAATGGTGCATTCCTTACAAATCTTCTAATTATTTTCCCCTATTTTCGATTCAACAAAATAATTCTAAAATAAAATATATATAAAATATAAAAAAAAAATTAAGAAATTATTCCGTAGTCGTATGTCTATATGGTGATTTGTTTAGTTCAGGTGCTACGAGGAGTGTGCATTGCGTGATTTAGTTATATCTATTCTTACTGAATGCAAGATTTGTTGGTCGGTAAATGCGTTATTACTTGTTAAGTTATGAGTATCATTGTGAGTAGTTCTAGATATTTGGATTTAACTGGTCATGGGGCTGACTTCTGTGGTTAAGGGCAATTCTGTCACGGTGCATGAGTATATAACGTCTGGGTGCGTAGTCATTCTCCAGTGGGTATAACCTTCAATAGAATGTATTGAGGTTTGCATTATCCAGATGAGTCTTCTCTTTATAAATCGATCTTTTCCCCCTTTATCTCCCCCCATATACATATATATATATATATATATATATATATATATATATATATATATATATATATATATATATATGTGTGTGTGTGTGTGTGTGTGTGTTTATCTTCAAACCTTAAGAATTAAGTGCACGGTATATATTCATATATCAGCGTCTATCTTATTCAAATAAGTCTAGTTATTTTGGATATATAAATCATTTGTAAATAATTACAAAATGCTTTCTACCGTACGACAAATGATTCAATAATTCACGAAAGAAACAAACAGATGTCAGAGACAGCAAACAGCAACAGTAATGTATCTCGTTTTGTTTATTTATTGTTTTTTGCTAAAGCGCACTGACGACTATAAATTTTTAAAAAGAAAATATATTCTTTTCGCATTCATCAATTCATTGTTGATAGTTTATTGTCAGCTAAAAATCTTGATGAATAAATAATAATCGCTTAAAGATGAAATAATCTCGAATTTGTCCTTAAATTATCATATCCTTATCATTTGAGACTCATAAATATTTTAATAGTGTGTACATAAAACACAGCGATGCTATTAGCAAAACTGATAAGAAAAAGATGTTTTTTTTTTTACTTGAGGTTGGTCTGCCTAAGATGTTATGTTTTTTTTATTATTATTCCTTACGCGGTGCAATATATATTAAAACTAGAAAATACTCGTCTTTCGGCGGGTAAATTGTATTCATTAAACAGAACTAGTTTTAACTGATTTTTTGTCCTCAAACTTTAAGGTCACTCATATTAAATCTTATGTCTTGATTCATCTTATAAATTTTGACTAAAATAATTTAATAAGTCGTTCAGATGATCAACATCGCGTGGCACCATATCAATAAAACTTAGCTATATAGTTATTAATCTCTTTCTAAAAACTACCCTGCCCTCCCCGAGCTTGCATCTGTCTAATAGTTAAATGCAGGTGGGAACACCGTTTTAGAACACATTAAACATCAAGGCTGCATCATCTAGAAAACGGTTTTCATTTCAGATAGAACTTCATGGTTGGGAAGAAGTAAAAGCGTGCAAGGTCAGGAGGGAAATGAGAATTAAGGAAAATTGTATAGTTATACACTAGGGCTTTTCATCTGGCAATTCGCAAATTGTGGATTTGGGTGGTGTCTTACAGAACGTAGAAAAATTTGTCAATCTTTTCACGTGTTTTGATTGTGATAGTTTTGTGCCAATTTAGGGTCACAACAGCTTCTCATAATTTCTTCACGTATGCATCAAAATAGATCCGTACGCTTATCGAATTAATATGTATTCACTATAAGTGCTATTATAATCACAAAGAAAGAGAGGAAAAAGGTCTTAGAATTGCAAACCAACACAACTTTATCTAACATAAACAGATGCATAAAGATGGTATAACGTGGTTGTTACCTATTTAAGTTCAGACACAATTCGGCAGTAAATCGAAATTTATTATACTAAAGTGATAATTAATACTTGATCATTGGGCATTCATAATTTACTCTGTATTCACGAATTATCCAGGTTTACAACACTTGAAATATATGTAGTTTCTTATATACACTATATGTAAAAAAAAATCCTGTGAAGGATATCATAAAGTATCATGGTAAAATATATATATATATATATATATATATATATATATATATATATATATATATATATATATACACGAGGTGCCTTCAATAAGTTCCAAATGTATTCTGTGCAGTGATTTAAAATTGTAGTAAACAATTGAATATTCAGTATGTTACTGGGATATATCCTATGAGATGTTTGACCGGTGTTCAAATGAACAGCTAGAGCAAGACTTGAAATACATCCATACGAAACCTAATTGCCACAGCTGGTTATTTAAAAAAATACAATTTGGACGTAAGTACACATTAGAAGAATGAAGAGCAATATAATTATGTTTTAAACGCGAAAAAAATGCCAGTAAAACGTATGAAAAGCTTCTGACTACTTCTAGATAATATTGCATCAATCGGGCATAAGTTTGTAAATGGCATAATAGATTCAAGGAAGGCAGAGAATGTGTGAAAGATGATAAGGGATGTTAGAGAAGAAAAATGTCAGAACACTAGGTGGGCTCTCTCTACCGTGCTAGAAAGCTACTTACGCCTGAAAATATCCTGTACTTCTATAAGACCACCATTTGCTCACGTATAGAGTACTGTTGTTACACTCGATCTGGTACACATGCTACTAGTCCTTCCCTCCTGGACAGTTTCTGAATGAGGGTCGCGACCCTGATAGGTCCTGAACTGTCATCCAAGCTTCAGCCTCTGTCGCATCGACGAAATTTTGCAACACTCGTCCTGTTCTACAAGTTTTTCAATGATAAATGCTGTTAGGAACTACAAGCATTGTGCCTCCTCGATGTAGATATCCCGACAAACATGACAAGCAACCAAATACCACTCCTTTCACAGTAAAGACACCTAGGTGAAGGAAAGCCTTCTATTCCAATAGTGTATCCCCCAGAACTACTAGACTTTGGAATTCCCTTTCAGGATAGTGCATGAAAATACAGAATATTTTCGACAACACATCTTCCTTGTCATAGTCAATTTGACTAAAATGGGCATCAACACATTTCCTCAACCTTCCTATAATCAAGACCTTCGTCCCTATGACGTTTAGTTATACTGTAAGCTCAAGGAACACTTTTGAAACTGTCTTTATGAAACAACTGAGGAGATGAAAGAAGCTGTGACGAAGGTTATTGACACATTCGCAAAGTCTCATAGGGACTTGCAGAAACGCTTCGAACATCACAACAAGTCCATTGCAACTGGAGGACATTACTTCGAGAGGAGGTATTTGTGAAAGGTAATTTACACACATACACACACAGAATTGGAGCCAAATTTCTTTTATATAATAGTTATATATATATATATATATATGTGTATATATAAATACATGTGTTTATATATATATATATGTTTTTATATATATATATATATATATATATATATATATATATATATATATATATATCGAGACAGAGGGAGAGATAGAGACGATCAGCAAGGGGGAATAGTTACGATGTACTCTGTCTGCAGAATAATTGTCCGTTTTCTCTTTATTTCACTGTATATTTCGTGGTGAAAGCTATAAATCAATTTTGACTAGTGTTTTTGCCGTGAGCAGTGTATCAACATTATAAGTGTGTGGGTTGTCAAAATATCAACATTGTATGTGATAAGCCAATAAACATAATTTTACTATTTTCGCAACTCCGATAAAAGAATTCTGCTTAAAGATCTAAAACACACATATACATATTATATATATATATATATATATATATATATACATATATATGTGTGTGTGTGTGTGCATTCATAATACTTTAAATCTTCTTATAATAGTTTAAGTGCATTCATGAAGCATTATATATATACACATATATGTACGTATATGTATATATGCATATAAAATACTTTAAATCTATAATAATACATCTTCTGATAATATTTTATGTTCAATCATAAAGCATTATATATAAATATATATATATATATATATATATACATATATATATATATATATATATATATACGTATATTTTAGCAGCTCGTCCTTATCGAGGCAAATCTGGATGAACGCGATATACTTCTGTTCTTCTTTATTTTTCTGTTGACTTCCTCGATCTGTCAATTTTTTTCTTTAGTTTTGGTTGGTAACTTTTGTATTATGTAGCAGAGTAATTTTGTGTCAAGCAGTTTTCACTAGCCACCTTAATACATTATCTATGAGAAGGCACCCTGAAAAGGCTTCTTCTTATTTTTAAATAAAATCGATTTTCCTGACTGCCATTAATCGAAATCGCTAATAAAAAAATTTTGATAAATATTACTCCTCTATACCGTACAAAATAAAAAAAAACTAAAATTATGCTCACCAGATCGAGAAAATCAACAGAAATATTCTTTGAAAATTATCAAAATCAGTAGTTCACAAAACAATATCTAGATTTTGTGATTCATGTCCGGTGTTAAATACATATTTCGTTCACTATTAGGGGGGTACCAAACTGGTTAAAAGGGAAATTATTCCAAACTCGAATTTAGGTTAAAATATGCTTCCATATGAATAATTGAAAACCGATAAAAGGGTAATTAAAAGATTAATCACATATTTGCTCTGCAATATTATTGAGCACTCTCTTCTTCTTTTGTTACATATGTTTAAGATGTTGAACTATGTTTACGAGCTAACAGGCTCATCAGACCTTCAGAATGGGTTGCATGTAGAACCACTTCTGTAATGTCTGACAAGACTCTTAGATCGATAACATGGTCCAACATCTGATACATATATAACCAAACAGATAAAACGGCAATAAAAAATAAAACACACACACACACATACACACATATATATATATATCCACACCCACACATACTAGACATTTTTACCTTTTAAAACGTTTAACATAGAAAGGGAAATTATTCCAAACTCGAATTTAGGTTAAAATGTGCTTCCATATGAATAATTGAAAACCGATAAAAGGGTAATTAAAAGATTAATCACATATTTGCTCTGCAATATTATTGAGCACTCTCTTCTTCTTTTGTTACATATGTTTAAGATGTTGAACTATGTTTACGAGCTAACAGGTTCATCAGACCTTCAGAATGGGTTGCATGTAGAACCACTTCTGTAATGTCTGACAAGACTCTTAGATCGATAACATGGTCCAACATCTGATACATATATAACCAAACAGATAAAACGGCAATAAAAAATAAAACACACACACACACATACACACATATATATATATATATATATATATATCCACACCCACACATACTAGACATTTTTACCTTTTAAAACGTTTAACATAGTCAGTTTACTTAGACGGAGTGGTTCATGTCAAATATATGTCTATCTGTTAAACGTGTCCAAGCATTACATTCTCAATTGTTGCAACAGTTTCTGTTATTAGGGCTTTCAGCTCATTTATACCTCCTCGAAACGGGAGTCGCATAGACCAGCTTTTTTCGCAACAAGACATCGTGGGCTGTGAGATCTTGGAACATGGGAGGCTGTTTAACAAGTGTCTCTGTTTCATTTTTTGAAGATTTCCGCACACAAAACGCCCTTTTTTCTGGTTGGGTTGACTCCCTTACGGGATCTCAATAAAAATGAATAAAGACTCAATATTCTTCCAAGGAATTAATGCATTCAGCTTTAAAATATGACTACGTTCACTTTACTACCATTTATGGTTAATCAGATATGACGACTGCAAACGTGCTCAAGATTTTTGGAACATATATAAGAAAGAGAGAGCGAAAGAGAGAGAGAGAATGAGAGGGAGAAAACGAGAGACGATGGGAAATAGAGAAATATACATTATGCAAAGGTTAGAGAGATGTGGCAAGATCGATGTAACGGGATGGATGGACGAGTGTCGGGGAAAAAGTTTCCTTCCTTCAAATTATTCTTATATGGCGTTCTATTGTTGAAGGAAATCCGATTCAAATTGAACAATCAGCTTTGAAGTGTATTTGAGTGACACGACGAGAAACAAAACTTTTCTGTCTGTTTGTTTTCACATTATTTTGCTTCAGTATTTTTTCGTCATATATTCATTTGTTTACGTGTTAATTAGAACGTTTTATTACTCTGTACCGAAAGTGAACAAACTGCTCGACTGCTTGATTGTTCAGAAACGTGTGAAAAGGGGGAATAAACAGAAACGTACGAATACAGAATTTGTGGAACTGGATAATAGATGAACACAAGGAAAAACACGTTTTAAATTAAGCATACACACACCCACACACACCCACACACACACATATATATATTGTTTATTTCCGTTTATATACATGTATATATATATATATATATATATATATATTGTTTATTTCCGTTTATATATATATATATATATATATATATATATATATATATATATATACATGTATATATATATATATATATATATAAGTAAATTCTTGGTACAGCAAAATGGAAGGATTAATTTCAGAGGAAACATAATTTAATTTAAATACCAAAGAAACAAAAAAAAACGGGCAGGTGGAATTATTAAATTTTTCTTAAGACCTTATCGTCTGACCCTCTAAGAGGAAACGTCAGAATGATAAATTAAAAGCTAAGCATCGAATGAGGAAAGAGGGGGATTTGGTTTCAGTTGGAAGACCAGTGAGAGAGAAAAAATATATATAATAATAATCTCATTGTTCATGTGGTTTTAAAACAGTAAATATTTCCAACTGATGTTTCAATATCTTTTGTTTACACAGGCTAGGTCGAGAGTTATAAATGACTAACGCCTAAATGATATTGAGATGATAGTTCGACCTAGCACTGTATAAAACAAAAAAACACCTATCGGAATATTGGTCAGAACACCCATTTATACTAATCAGGTGATTACCGATGGCGGATTCATGAGCTTGGGAGTGCCCGGATGTTCTCGAAACCTGGTGTAATCGAATATCCCGAGGGATGTGTTGGGATATTCTCATTTCCAATCTTTGGGATGTTTTGCCAACGTAGTCAGCTCCACAGTGACAAACAAATTTATAAACAACATAATTCTTTTGAATGGTTGGCAAAACATCTTTACGAAAATAAGAGAAAAATGTTCGAGTTGTGTAAACTACTCTAAGCATAGTAGCTGGAAAACAACGTTGAGTAGCAGAAAAAATCCTTTCAACAATATGAAGGCCAACAGGACCTAACCATGGTAATTTTAAATAAATGGGACAACGTGATGGACCAATACGTTTAACACTATTAAATGTAGCAATTTTACGTTCAATAGTAGTTTTTATTATATTTATGGGATATCCATTGCTAAGAAAAATATTTGTGATTTCACCAAGTTCCGCATCAAGAAGGTTTGGTGAACAAATCATAAATGCACGATGTGTAAGAGCGCTAATTTGGTTTATTTTTCTAGACTGAGGGGCAAAGGAAAACAATTAAGATAGAGCCCTGTAAATGTAAGTTTTCTATATACAGAGGTCTCAAACGTAGAACCAACTTTAGAAACACGAACATCGAGGAATGCGAGAGAGCCACTGTCCTCGACCTCCATAGTAAATTGTAACGATGGATGCAAGTTGCAAAGAAGACGAAGAAACTGTTCAGCTTCACTCCGTGAGGGAAAGCATGCAAAAGTGTCATCAACGTAGCGTGTATAGAATGTTGGTTTAGTAATTTTGGAAAATAATTCGTTTTAAAAAAATCCAAATGAAATGTTGGCTAGCGAAGGACCAAGAGGGCTACCCATAGATATCCCATCAATTTACCGGTACATAATGTTGTTGAAACTGAAGGAGACTGATTTAGTGGCAAGTTGCATAAGTTCAACGAAAATTCGTTCAGGAAATTGTGGAGATTTTGAGGGGCCACGATAAAGATAGTCAGCACAAATACCAATTGTTTCATCCAAAGGTATATTAGTAAAAAGACTATTAATGTCAAAGGAAGCCAAGAACTCGGTATTCTTAGATAAAGATAATTTGTGTATATGAGACACGAATTGAAAAGAATTAGAGATACAATGGACCGAATAAAAAGAAACCGCAGGTTTAAGAAGATCAACTAACCATTTCCCAAGTTCGTGTTGTGCAGAACCCAACATAGATAAAATGGGTCGCATAACGAACTCGTTGTTGCGTTGTTTGTGTTGGTTGATGAAGTTCAAATGCTTTCTCACTGTTGACAAACTGTATCCGATACTAGGTGGTTATACAATTTTATTGTTATTATCCCCGTCTGTAATAGAATTTGAGCATTGAGTTAAGTATGCAATGGACCTCGAAATCAATAGTATAGGTACCAAATAACGAAATAATCCTGGAGATGATATTAAGAACGGTGCGTTGGACGACTTGCTTCTGGTGTGAATACCGGTAGATAGTTCGGTTTCTTGTTGGTAGTGGGTGAGGGAAGCCTTTTAGATGAGGGAAAGATGAGAGTGAGGTGAAGTAGAGAGGGTAAAGAGAGAGTGGCAGGATTAAAATTTGGCGACCATATAGGTGCTTAATTGATTTTGTTCGGCGGGGGTGAGAAATTGTATTTTACTATTTTTTAAAAGGGTCGACCTCTTGATTTTAAGTTCGAATGGGGAATGGATATTCTTGTGATTTTTAATGAGGGTGTGCATGATAAGGGTAGAGGTGTTGTTTTTGCTGAGCGGAGGAGGTGGAGATAGAGACGAGTCATGGTGTGAAAATATGGAATATTTGGAGGGTTATTTATTTAAGTGAGTGTAAGGTTGTGTTCTTTTAATAATGAGTTTATATTTACAGGTGAGTTGATCAAAGGGAAAACTATTACTAACTCACAAAACGCCCTTTTTCTGGTTGGGTTGACTAACTGAAATTATGTTAGTTCTCTGTTGTTGATGTAAGTATTCCTAATATTAGTTTGCATATCCTAAAAATATCCACATAAGCTTTTAATAAATTTTAGTAGTAGTTCTTGATTATAGAGAAACCTACCCTAAAAAGAATTGCAAATAAATTAAACACAGTTCGAGGCTTGAATTACAACCCAATTGAATAAAAAAATAAAATAAATACATACACATGTATATATATATACACACATATACATATATATATATATATACATAGATACATATATATGCATTTTTTACACAGTGATCACCACTTATCAAGGCCCGGTAGCCACTCAGGGATAAGGGTTATTGCAAGTAAATCACGTTAGTGTGGAGATATATATATATATATATATATATATATACATATACATATATATATACACACATATAAATATATATACATATAAGAGCAAATAGTTAATAAAACATGTTAAAAGCACGTTGAAACAGAGTTAAAAACATATTTAATTTGAACAGGAAACATTTAATAAGTGGATAGTCCTTAATACGCGGAGCTTCGAAGAAATATTTCCTTCTCATCAGAGTGTAGGATATAGCAAAATGCGGGATCGGGTTTTGATTGCAAAATTATTTGATGAAACTACAAGTTAGTTACAGATCTTACTTGATAAAAGTTAATCAGAGGGAATAGGGTGAAGAAAATAGTAATTTCACGTGAATGGGTAGTAGGTGAAGGGTAAATTATCCAATGACGGCAAAATCCAAAAATGCAGAATCCAAGAAAGTTCGTTAAATTTCAATTTGCACAAGTAAAATCCAAGAGAATCGCGTAATTGGAAGATGATCCAAAATAATCCAAAAGGCAGAAATCCGTGGAATAATTCACAAATGTGTACAAGGAAAAGGGGATGAATTTCGATAATATTATAAAAAGAAAGATAAAATGTGCCTAAAAAAATAGAAGAAATTTAAAACACGATTGCCGAGGAAATGCTACATTAAGAAAAATGAATGAAGAAGGTGAGAAAAAAAGTGGATCGTGATTGAATTAATTTTGAAAAAGAAAAGCTAATTTCAAACTGACCCAGACAAGATGACCTCTAAATGCGCCAATATTAAGAGCAAAAACGGGTCAACTGAAAAGTTCAAGTTATTTATTAAGAATTAAATTATCAGCAGGAGTTATTAATACTCGCCAAATTAAATGAGAAGAAAAAACAAAATAAATACATACACATGTATATGCATACATACATACATATATACATACATATGAATACAACAATTACACATATGCGTGTATATATACACAACAAACATCCCCACACACAAACATACATATAAATAAATAGATGAATAAATAAAAAAACAGAGTTAAAAAATTAAAGGGGAGATGAGGCCTGGTATCTGCAAATTCAGGATAAAGCAAATAAGTATGTAAGTAAATGCATATAGTGAAATATAAGTAAATATACAGGATATGAATGTGTAGCTAGATTGATATATTTAATAGATAGGAATATTTAACATTAAAAAGAAAATTGCAGAAGAAAAACTGGCCAAACTAAAAAGAAATAAAGAATTAGAATAAAAATTATAAGGTTATAAAGTAATTAAGAAAGAATGTAGATAAACCCGATAATTTTATAGAATTATATATATATATGAAAGGTTAAATTAATAGCTATGTAATTTCAAATTTACCATAATTAAATTTGGACTCATGTTTACAGACAGAGATCAGTTCGTTTTTAGAGTTTATTATATTGCTACTTTGAGGGGAGGTAATTATAGTTATTGCTTCGGTTGTGAAGAGGGGACATGACTTAGAGTCTGGAGTGTAAAACTTAACTGTTTCTAGGATAGTCTCTTTGATTGAGAAGGAGGTATTGTTAGAATTAAGTTTCTTAATTAAAGTGGTTAGAGAAATTCCTTGCTTATTATTAGAATTTTGGTTGTTAAAAGAAGAAATGTGGTTACATATTCTTTTCTTCATTAATGTTGAAGTAGTCCTGATATACGTATATGCATGTATGTTCGTATGCATATATATACATATTCACACATATATATATATATATTCATATATATATATATGTGTGTATAAGTATCTATTTTCGTGTGTATATATATATTCATATATATATATATATATATATATACATATATATATATATATATATATATACACACATGCGTGTGTATGTGTGTGTTTGTGCGCGTGCGTCTACGCATAACGGATTTAGAAAACCGAAGAAAGGGGGTGTTTTATTTATTAGCATATAATTCATATTTTAAAATACGTTCTATTTTTACATTTTCGACGTTAAATAAAAAATGTTATTTTTTTTAATTTACTAGGAGCAAAGCGTGGTATCTGGTCTGATACTACCTGAATAGGTTTCTGCATTCAGTCAGTGAAAATTATTCCTCATAGACTGAGACATTATCATTTTGTTCTAATCCAGAATACTAATTTTTATTTTGTCTATATTAAAATAACTGACCTGTGTCGAACTATTCTTTCTGGGAAGACAAGTAAGTAGGATCTTGTATATTTGGCCAAATTTAGTACCTGTTTTGATAAATTGCAACTTGTAAATGAATTCTCTTTCATTTTCCTCGCTAATTTCTTTGCGGAATGAGACAATCTTATTTTTCCTCTAATCAAGATTGACCCTTTGTTCAGGAGCTAAAATATTCCAACATAAAAACCAGGCTTGAGTCTAACACTGACCTCGTACAAAACCCAGTAAATATGAGCTATGTGTTAATTGCCAGAGTCGTGTCGATTTACTGACAAGTAAAGCAATAACATTTTCTTATTTCATTTGTTTTTGGTGTTTCCTTTTTATGCTCGATTATATGACTCTAATTAAATACACAAGTGGAGTTTAGGCGTTTGAACAGTATTTTATCATTGTAATTTCACATACGCTTCTTAGCAGTAGTCAAATGTCGTAACGATTAGAAGCTCTGACTGTCGCCTAGACGGTCGATTTATAATTTTACCTTGAGGTCAGTGCTTATCTAGCCGCACTAAAGAGTTGTGATACAGCGAAGCAGTTTGTCTGTGGATGGTTATCTGTATAGTAATCTATAGCCAAAATTTCGCTTCATCACGGCTTTTAAGTCGACTAAACTACAGCAGACTGAAGCGAGAGAGAATAACGTTCTTGGTTACCCTGCCCTTCCAGCTAATGCAAGGGTCGGTCGTAGGCACTGTATGTTAAAGGCATTCCGCCTCTGTTCGTGCTTTGCATAGGAAGGTCCAGGTTTGCCGTCACAAAAAAGAGTGCTTATAACGCACGTCTTGTATATAGTTACCTTGGTCAATGCTCAGCAAAATATTGTCCTAAACAAAATATTGTCCCAAACAGAACTTCTAATACCTTGGTTCCACCATTAAAGCCAACATCTCACTGAACCTTAAATTAGAAAGACGTATTAAGAAAGCTGTTTCTGTTTCATATTTCCTATTTTACAACACGTGTTTGGGACAATATTTTGCTCAGCATTGACCAAGGCAACTGTATACAAGACAGAGAGGGTGGATGATGCATGTGGATGTGTTATCGGCAGCTCCAGTTACTCTCGCTTCTCCATTTTGGTCCTTCAGTCCTCATTTCCATTGAATGATGTTTCTAACAAACGGTGAAGAAAAACTGCTCTCAAGGTCGGTAGTACTTTGTAAAGAGTAGCATGCGATGTCCGAAAATGTCTGTTTCTATGTCTAACTTGTAATCATGTCACTAGTAAGGGTGCTGGAGGTAAACGTTTCATCTGGGCTGACGTTACCCGCCTGATAGTTAAGGACCCGAACCTTGGATTTACCACCAAGGAAGCTGCCCTATCAGCAGGTGCAAAGTACCGGGGTTGCTATATTGGCATTTGGTGGATGGATTCTGGACCATACAGTAGTTTCTGGTAGGGCCTTTCGATGCCATACTAGTGGGTAATTGTTACGGCTTTACCTTATCATATGCCACAAAACAAAACAAAAATATTGTATTTTTCCTCTTATTTTCCCTCTCTATCCTGCTCCAACCAAGTCTACCGACCTGCTCCACAAACCCCAAAACCTCAACAATCATGACAAATATCCAAAAAATAAACACGAATAAACCTAGAACCGCATCCTCCAACGTAGACCCCTTACTATCAGGTCCCCTTTTCCAACATTAGGGGTCTACGTTCCAACATTCCAGAGGTTGAAATACAATTACAGGAGACGAAACCGGACTTATTCTTTCTAAGTGAAACTGGCATAGGGCCAACTACTTCTCTAGACGAATTCATAATTAATGGATACTCCAACTTAACATCTAAATCTAACTCTCAAGAACGCTATGGGCATGGAATATGTCCCTACATCAAAGATGGCTTTCCATGTGTTAAGGATATCTCCAGGGAAGACCCTAATTTACTTCATATGTGATTCCAAGATTCACTAGCTTACACTGCATTAATATTTGCCCTCTATCGCCTCCACAACAGTGGGTTTACTCTCTTTAAGAGCATATTTGAGAAAATTGACCACATCCTGTCTACTCATTCTTGTGATAACATTCACATTTGCGATGACTTCAATGTCTCATAATTTGGAATGGTTGACCCACTCGAATAAAATTGATGACGAGGGGAGGTTTTGTCATGATTTTGTCATTGCCTATAACCTCACTCAGATTGTTAACGAACCCACCAGTGTGCCCGATACACCCGGTCAATATGCAAGCCTTCTAGACCTTTTCTTCACAACTACCCCTGAGCTGTGTTTATGTTCCGTTCTATCTCCCCTGGGATCCTCTGACTACTCCGTTGTATCAATTAAGATAAAAATGAAATGTAATAAGTCTTCAGACGTACCTCTCCACCGTCCTGTATATCGATACTCTATGGCTGACTGGGATAACTTCCGTAAATTCATAACTGACGCACCTCTGCATTCCATGTGTAAATAGGATGTGCCCTCTATATTATCAGGCCTGACTGAATGGTTAATTGCAGGCATAGACCGATTCATACAATCAAAAAAAATCCCAACAAAAACCTAACATCCAGCCATGGTTCTCCCCTGAATGTGCTGTTGCCATCGCGCGCAGAAATAACTTTTTTTCCGTAGCTACCAACGTAATAGATGTACTGAGACTAATACTACTTTCAGGACTGCCAGCAACTACTGTAAAAGAGTAATAAAACATGCGAAAGAGCCATATGTTCAGTCTGTTTAATCCAAAGTAGCTAAGCAGCGGCTTGGTTCCCACCAGTTCTGGCAAATAGCAAACAGGACCTTGAACAGAAGCGTGCGTTACCCGAACAATCATCAATGGACCAGAGGGCATCTCGTTAGCATCAGACACCGCCAGACTATTTGCCAAGAACTTTGCAGCTAATTTTACCCTACGCGACAATGACCATCAACTCCCTGTATATCCTCCTATAACAGACAACACGCTATGCAACATACAACGATGTGCGTAAGGTCGCCAAGTTAATCAAAAACCTTGAGTCCAGTAAAGTAACTGGCCCTGACGCCGTTCCAGTTATAGTGCTGTAACAGCTCCGACCAGAACTTTCCCCCTACTTACAAAACTGTTTAAGTGGCGCCTTAAGGAGAGGTGTTTTCCAACACCCTGGAAAACCTCATCAGTATGCCCTGTATTTAAGAATACAGGTCAAAAGTCGTCTCCCTCTCAGTACAGACCAATAAGTCTCCTGTGTGTCATGAGTACGTTGTTGGAATCCATATTAAATAAAGAAGTAGTTAACCACCTCAACAGAAACGACCTTCTTTCTGCAAGATCTACAGCAGATGTACAGCAGATATAACATAGGATTAGTGAATCTCTTGACAAAGATTTCCTTTCGAGGGCAATTGCTCTTGACATATCGAAGGCTTTCGATAAGGTATGGCATAAGGCCATATTCACAAGATTTCCAGCTACGGTATTACTGGAAATGTTTTCTCAATCATTAAATCATTTCTCTCTGATAGGCTCATAAGAGTAGTGGCTGATGGGCAGAAACTAGAGGACCACAGTATTAATGCTGGAGTCCCCCAGGAGTCCATCGTAGGCCCAACTCTATTCCTGATCTACATCAATGATCTCTAAGCATATACTTAAATCATTCGTTGACATATATGCTGATGACACGACCATCTATGGCAGCCCATCAAAGGCCGTAAATGACAAAGTTCTCTCTAATTCTCTCTCCTCTGATCTTGAGCGCGTGGTACAATGAGGGAAGGGGTGGCTGGTCACTTTTAATGCATCCAAAACCAAGCTCCTATCTTTACATCATCAACACTCTGATCCCCATCTGACATCAATTGAAATGAATGGCTCTCGTCTTGGGGAGGCTCCATGTTTTCACAAGCTTCTGGGCTTGACCTATACTCATATCTGAATCGAACACGTACATCAAATATGAGGCTGGGACGCTGGGAAAATGGGTGGGATCCTTCTACCGCTGCAGAAGATATCTCACTACTGATGCAATTCTCTATCTGTATAAAAGCCATGTACCTCCAACTATGGCGTCCTGTTGCAACATCTGGGCAGCAGCTGCTAAAACAGCATATCCTGCCTTGACAGAGTACAAAATAGACTCCGTGGTTTAGTGGGGGATCCATTTTCTCCTCTGTGCAACCTCTCTCCCACAGAACGACGTTGCGAGCCTGTCTTTGTTTTATCGTTATTTCCATGACAGGTGTTCTTCTGAGCTCCAATCCCTCATCCCCCTCGCCAATCTTTCACGAGAAACACCCGTCTGGCTGAAACTACTGTCAATAATTTCCCCCACTATTTATCTGTGCCTAAACATTGATTCCATGAGCAAAGCTTCTTTCCTAGAACTGCACGCCAGTGGAACTCTCTGCCGCTTGTCTGTTTCCCACATGACCCACCCCGACTCACTACATCAAACGATATTGTAAGGTCACTGAAGGCAATGTATATTGGCTTCTGCTGCTCCCTTCATTTTCCCTTCAGATGGCGGATTGCGAAGATCATTCCACTGTTGAACTATCCAGCCTAAAACCTTTCTGAGATTCTGAGTATACCATTTCTGGCAATAGTGCCAGGCGTCCAAATAGCACACTTGCGAAAAATTTACCCACCACACCCAGAATTTATGTGACGATTCTCTTTTTAACACGGTTGTATTATGTGAATATTCAAATAATAAAAGCGACGAATGTGTAATAAGTAATATGTTCGTAGCCCTAGGCGAGTGATGCTTGCTTTGTTTCCAAATATTAAGTTTACAGTGATATAAATTTCGTAAGCAGTCAATAGCTGTCTGTATATCTCAATCATAGGGATATGACATACAACGTCTAGCATTCCCAAATAATAACAAATCTGATAATAGTCAGACCCGTCATTTGCTTTACGTTCGTGATGTATTAAAAATAAGTATTTTTACTGAATTATGCAAATGTTGGAATTGCGTTGTGCAATCTTTTGTGATTTGAAGGATATTTTAATAACGTTAATATTTTCCATGAGTGTGTTTCAGTAAGTGTTCAGAATAATTTTCCATTAGTTTAAAAACGTTTAAATAAATGTGTGTCATTTCCGATGGCTAATAGACAAAACATATTTTGTAGCACTAAAATTAATTTGCATCAAATTAGTAACACCAGTCAATCACTGCGAGTAATAGCATTTATCTCTACTCATCGTATGAAAAGAAACCCCCCCACCAAATTTCCATTATTGTTTGTTTACAACGATAAGAACTTTATTTATGTAAACGGAACTATTTTCGTTTTACTCTAGATACAAAATAAAATATGAATATCCAGTTTGCAACTTTTTTATGGGCCAATAGTATAACCAACCTACAGTTCAGGGAGTACCATCCTACAACAGTTTGACATTATCACAGGCGGCGGTGGAGCAATACTTATGTCCTTCTTACTGCGTTCTTAGAACGACTCGGCCAATGACGACAATAAAATGGCTCTTTCCGCATCGAGAAAGGACCTCCCACCAAGCTCTGAATTCTCCGGACCGAGCGAGTAACAATTAACCTGATCCGAGCAAAGGTTGCAAAAACACGGGCAAACCTGCACAATAGGGCAATGTACAAGACGCTAGCGGTATCTGCGGAGTAGACGTGCAGAATATCGTACACCTCCTCCCAGACTGTCCCTTAAGCAATGCATTCTCCGACCCAGACCTAACGGATGCCCCGGACACTGTACGACGAAGGACACCGAAATAGTGTAAAACTATGATTAAGAACATTCTAGAAATAATTGAGTCCAAATTTTATTCTTCATGTATATATGGATCATATCTGTTAAATGATTATTTGTTGTTATTACAGTCAAAGAAATGGCGAATGAAGTTTTTTATATACAGAGTCTAAAACGGACTTTGAAATCTAGTGATAATAATCGCTTATTTTCCTTACAACTGATTTATTACCGAAGAAACGTTGGTTGTCTCTCTTTAGTCTATCGGTATTTCCATGGGAGATGTTCCACTGAGCTCACATTGTAGGTTCATCCTTGTAAGGAATTCACAGCGAGAACTAGTTTTAATTGCACAGGAAAATAAAGTTTCTCTCTTCTTTCAATATGCCTAGCGCTAGGCTGCACTTCCATGGATAGAGCTTCTTCCTAAAGGCTTACTGTGATACGCGTTAATCAAGGACTGCTTCTATACTGATTACAATTTGGTCCACTTCAAATCAGATGCAAATAAATTCTTGTAATAAACCTTATAAATATTCAAACGGTCAGTATTAGTACTTCCACAGTTGTCACTATATTTAACATGGAATAATATATTAAATACTAGCAGGGGTGCCCGGCGTTGCTCGGGTGTTTGGAGGTGTATGCTGTGCAAAAAAAGCAAAAAAACAAAAAAATGGTTAATTTTTTAAAACTTTGACCCCTATTATGACCCCTTAAAATTTATTGTTTCTGGCTCAAATCACTTTATTAACTTTGATCCATGTTCAAGGAACCTATATCTAAAATTTCAAGTGTCTAGACCCAAAATTGTCGCAGGAGTTTGGTAGAGTTCTTAAAGGTTAAATCGTTGAAATTTAACCCCTTAACAGCCAAATTTCTGGCTGACACCCGTCACATCGATTTTCCCAAATCGCAGTACCCGGTATTTCAAATTTCGAGTCTATAGACTAAAAATTGAGAGAGTTATTGCGTAGAGAAATGTACACAGACAGACAGACACACAGACACACAGACACACAGACAGACCGACACGTTCACTTTTATAGATATATAGATTATAAAGTTATGTTATTATTGAGTTAAAATCCGAGTCGTGTAAAACACGATATAATTTTTTTGTTGTTGTTTTGCGTCGATTCATGCACATACACAACTCGCTTTAAAGCGTGATTTTTTCATCATAAAAATTTACAATACTAATTGTATTGTAAATAAAGAGAATCATTTATTTATTAATAACATAAAATCACATTAAACATCATCA
The DNA here is from genome assembly GCF_053919585.1 of Euprymna scolopes. NCBI lineage: Eukaryota > Metazoa > Mollusca > Cephalopoda > Sepiida > Sepiolidae > Euprymna > Euprymna scolopes. Next base: position 55,558,865 of record NC_136498.1, read on the forward strand.
AAACTTTCTTATATTAACAACATAAGTTATTTTTTAAACCATAAACTTACTTTTACAATAATATAAATCACCTTTTTAAAATCAAATCAAATACATTTTACTAACAACAAAGTCTACTTTTTACAACAGAATAATACTTCAAGCAATAACATAAAACTACGTTTAACAATACCATAAGACTTATTTAACAATAACATAAACTACTTTTAACAATAGCATTAAATTTTTTTAAATGATAACAGGAAACTAATTAAGAAAAATGATATGAAAACAATTTTTACAAGAACATACTACTATATTTACCAATGACATAATACTATTTTAAAACAACGTAAAATTACATTTAATAACATAAAACTTCTTTTGACAATAAAATACATTACTTATTACAATAACATAAATCTACTTTGGACGACAACATAAAAATTTTTTTTTAAATAATAACTAACAACTTTTAACAAAAAATTAAACAGCTTTAAATAACATAAAATCACTTTTACCAATGGCATAAAACTTTATATTCAATGAAATAAAACTACGTTAAACAATAACATAAAAATATATTTACACCAAACCATGTTAAACAATAGCATAAAATTACCGTTAAAATAACCTAAAACTACTTTAGCATTACACTTTTTAAACAATAACATCAAACACCTTTTAATAACATACAACTACTCTAAAAATAACATGACACCACTTTTAATAATAGCATAAATATACATTTACAAATAACATAAATCTACTTTTTATAATAACATTAACCACTTGTAAAAAAACATAGAACTACTCTAAAAATAACATGACACAACTTTTAATAATAGCATAAATCTATATTCCAAAATAACATAGATCTACTGTCAACAATAATAGAAATCTACTTTAGAGAATAACATACGACCATATTTCACAATAGCATAATCCCACTTTTTAGAACAACATAAGCTAATTTTTACAGCAGCATATAACTATTTTAACAATAACAGAAGATACTTTAAACAAAAAAATAAAATCATTTTTAAAAATACAATAAAGCCACTTCACCAATTATATAAAACTATTTATAACAAATTAAAATTATTTTAACAAAACTAACAACCAATTTTATTACAACATACACATACATAAACATAGTTCATAAAATAACATTTACAATACACATTCAAGTACTTTTAATAAGAATATTAATCTTCTTTTCATAATAATATAAAACTACGCTTAACAATAACATAAAACTATTTAAACTAAAACATTAAACAAGATTTAATGGCAGCATAAGAATTCCGTTAAACAACAGCAAAAAAGTGCGTTTAAAAACAATTATAATTATGTTAGCAATAAAATCAATGTACTTTTGACAATAATTAACTATTTAACTTAACATTGAACTACTTTGAACAAATTTAATAACGTAAAACTATGTTTACGCATAGCACAAAACTTCTAAGGACAACATGAACGATTTTAAAATAATATAATAAAATTATTTAACAATAATATTAAATTATTAAAAATACATAAAACTCCAACAATAATATAAAACTACTATTAACAAAAATATGAATTTAATATTAACAATAACAAAATTACTTTTAACAATAAAATAAAACCACTTGTAACAACAACATACACATACTTTTAACATTAACATAAAACGTTATTACCAATAATAGAACAACAATTTAAACGATTACAACCGAAGGCTTCATCAATAACAGCATATAATATAAAACTACAATAACACAAACTAGTTTTACCAATAACATAAAACTTCTCTTAAAAGTAAGAATAACAATAAAATAAAGTATTCTTAAAAATAACAGAACTCTACTGTGTTCAATAACACCATACTCTGTGTAACAATAGAATAAACCCCCTTATAACAATAACATAAAACTCTTTTTAAGAATATTAAAAATCCACTTTTAACACTAAGATAAAACTGCTTTTTACAATAACGTAAACCTATACTTACAATACCATACAACTCTTTTAATAAAAATATCAATCAACTTTTTTATAATATAAAACTACAGTTAACTATAACATAGCATTAATTTTTCCCAAAAAAAAGTACATTTTATGACAACATAAACTATTTAAATAACAGCAGAAATATCTATAAACAACTACCGTTATTACTGTAACCAATAGCATCAAACTAATTCATGAAATGAGAAACTACTTTTAACATAACCTTAAACTACTTTTCAAAAATATGAAACTACTTTATATAATAACGTAAAATTATATTTACCAATAAGAAAAAACAATACTTTTTATGAAAACATGAAACGATTATTTATACTATGATGAATTTATTAGTTTAAGTATAATATTAAGTTTGTTTTTCCGATGCTTAACATAAAACATAAAAATTCAACAATAATAATAAAAACTATTAACAATAACACAGAACTAATTTTAAGAAAACATAAATTACTTTAAACGAGGGCATAAACCTACTTTTAACAGTAACATAAAACTACTTGTACTAATAAATTAAAATAATTTTAGCAATAACATTGAACTACTTTTAGCAATAAACGAAAACTTATGTTTCCAAAACAGAAATAATGTTTACTATTACAATTAACTGCTTAAAATAATAAAAACACCGAATTTTTCACAAAAATACAGAACTACTACAACCTATGACATAAAACTACTTCTACCAATTATATAAAATTTCTATAAGAATTTACATAAACCAACTTATAAATAAAAACAATAACAGAAACCTAATGTAAACAATACACCAAAACCACGTGTAACTATAAAATAACACCATATTAACAATACATAAAACTATTTTAACAATCATGCAAATAGAGTTTACCAATATCATCAAACTACTTTTAAAAATTAAGTAAAACGATTTTAACAATAATATGAACCACTTTTTCAATAACATATTATAACTTTTCATACCAACAATACACTACGTCTTACAATAAGATAAATCTTAATTTTTCAAGTACATAAACCAATTTTTACAGTAATATAAAACTACTTAGGCAATTACATGAAACTACTTTTAATAACAACATTGAACTACTTTTAATAACAGCATAAAACTACTTTTAATAACGGCATAAAACTACTTTTCATAACGACATAAATTATTTGTGTGCAATCATATAAAACTGCTTTATACAACTTAAAACTACTTTGACATAACATTAAACAGTTTTCAAAAATATAACATTGCTTTTTATTAATACATAAAATATATTTTACACAAAACATTGAACTAATTATAATGCCAACATAAAACGACTGTTTATTATATCATAAATAATTTTAACAAAGTTATAAATATAATCTTTACAATACCATTAAACAGTATTTAACAATGCCATAAAACTACTATTAAGAATAACATAAACTGATTTTAAAATAGCATAAAATTCCTTTAAATAAAAATATAAATTAAGTTTTGACAATAGCATGAAACAACTTTTACTAATAACGACACTCGATTTTAACACGAATATAAACTATTTTAGACAATAAAATTAAACTATATTCAGTAATAACATAAAACCACTTGTACTCATAACATAAAACAACTTTTAACAATAACAACAAATGAGGTTTAAAAACAACATAAATTCCTCATACCAATAAAATAAAACTATATTTACCCCTACATAGAACCTTATTTGGCAATAAAATTAACCTTTTATAAAAAATGTGCCTGAACCTGCCATTAAGAATAACCTAAATCTACTTTTAGCAATAACATAAATCGACTCATTAAAAAACATAAAATTACTTGTAACGATAACATAAAAACACGTTTAATAATTGTAATTGTTTTAACAATAATATCAAATAAATTTTCAATAAATAAAACTTCTTATTATCATAACATTATACTATATCATAACATTAATCGTTATAATAAAACCTAAAACTTATTTTAACAATAACTTAAAACTGCATTGTACAATAATATTTAATTATTTTACCAATTACTTAAAACTATTTTAACTACATAAACCTACTTTTAACAAAAGCACTAAACGACTTTTAATAATAACATAGACTACTTTTTATAATAGTGTAAAACTATATTTACCACTAATATAAACCTACCTTTTACAGCAAAAACAACTTATTTATAATAATATAAAATATTTAACTATAACTTAAACCCACTTTCTATAACAACATAAACCCTTTTAATAACAATATAAAACTACCTTAAATAACAACATAAACTAGTTCTTACAAGAACACGAACAAAAACCATACTTAACAACAAAATAAAACTACTTTTAATAATAAAATAAAATAACATTTTATAACAAATTATAACTATATTTAATGCCGAAACAGTTTTTTTTAATAAACATTCACCTTTGGCAGCAATTTTTATAATTTACCAACATTCCTCGTATCGTGGGCTTATTTTTAACTATTTGAAAAGAGAACGTGCATTTATCATTCACGTAAGGCTAGCATTTAGTGAGTGTAACTAGATTGTTTTACTTTTTAAAAAGGGAGATCAACAAAAGAAAAGATATGTGAAAATTGATATAGCTTTATAACAGAAACAGAATATGTGAACTCTCTTTCCGAATGATTTTCCAACTTAGGGAATATAGATAGGGATATAGAGAGTTAAGATAAATTTGATTTTCCGATGGTGTTATGCCAGACAAAGTCATTGTAAAATTCATTAGCAAATAAAATAGAAATGAACAGTTTTCAAAGATGTGTAATGTTTATTAATAAGGCAGTAAATGTTAAAGGTCATTTCCTTGAAAATCACAGGTGCTCCTGACTGCCTCAGGGCGATAAGTGTGTCAGAAATTTAAAAAAAGATCAGACACGGTGTCAGCGATGGGGAAGTCAGTAAGGCTTTCCTATTATATATATATATATATATATATATATATATATATATATATATATATATATATGTGTGTGTGTGTGTGTGTGTGTGTGTGTATTAAAACAGGTGTTTACAGGGTACGCAATGATTGGATAGTCTATAAAACACAGACAATTACATAAAGGTAAAAATAAATACAGAAATAAATCGAAGAAAGAAGGAAATTTTTAAAATAATAAATAAATGAAAACAATGACTTTACATGGAAAAAATGTAAAAAGAAGGAAAATGTGCAAAGTCTACCAATTACACAAGGAATCGAAAGAAAAGATGAAACACTTGAAATGAAAATGTAAAAATATATGAAAAAAACAAGTACGTAGATATGATCTATAATTGCACATCTTTTTGAAAAATAATAATGCCATTCCACTATTGGTAAAATATTATCCTTCCGTACAGATGGATAATTTCAGTTTCTAACCGTGAATTACTTTCCTTGTCTTACAATGAATACAAGAGGGCATAAGGTGTTTGTGTAAATCATTGGTATTTTAAACTAACGTATTTCATGTGATAAATATATAACGTATGTACATGACATGTAAAAATTAGTATGTATTCCAAAAAAATCTGAACAGTAGAAATTTATAAATTTTGAAGAGTAGAAAATATTTACAATAAACCTAAAATAATTAAAGCTAATGTTATGTTGTTATATAGAAGACTTTCAAAAATGTCAGAAAAGGTAACTGGTATGGATTAGTTAACAAACCACTATTTCGAAATACAAAATATCAAACCTTTGTTGTTGATGATTTTTTTTATAAACTAGATATAAAATATAATTACTAGATGTAAATTAAACTACGTTTAAATTACGTAATTCTTGTAATTAAAACTAATTTCGACGTGGCACGTTAGTATGAAATACTGTTTTCCTCTGGTTTTGGTTGGTTTAAAAGTTAACTAATTCAGTAAAACAAGAGTATAATCTAAGAGAAAGTGGGAAAGAAATAGCTGGAAAGAGAGACAAAAGTAGACGAAATAATGGAGAAACCTAAGGACAGGATAAATAAAAACGAACCAAAGGAGAACTGAACGGTAAGGAAAGAGTTGCATTTATAAAAGTCTGGGATAATTTACGTATAGAAAATAATAAAAGTATCAAAATAAATAAGGTTAGTAATTCAATAAATAAGTAAGAAAGAAACAAAATCATACAAGAAATAAACTGCCATGTAAAAAATGCTCTTAGTGTACGTTTTTTCCTTTCTTTTTCTAAATAACTATAGTTTTAATTTCATTTATATAGAGATATATCCCTTATAAGGTGTATCAGAATTTGGGGGGAATTTTTGACACCGTTAACTGGAAACTGCGAATAAAATATAAAAAAAAACTCGTAATTTCTCTTTTACAATTCGGCTGTTTATTTTCTTTATGAATTATACTTCCAAAATAAAGTATTAAAGTTGTATAAAAAGTAATAGAAATATTTTTTTTATTAAAAAAAAACAGTAATGAAATCAATTGAATTTTATTAGCTAAGTATTTTATAAGTTTTAAACATCTATTAAAATGTTTCTATTGATTCAATTTTTACGATATATTCAGGGTCAATGTCAAATGTTATGCTTTTTCTTCTAATAATTATAATATAATATTGTAGACAAACAATTATTAATACACCCCCCATTTTAAAATGGCTATTAAAAAGTAAATAATTTACGCACCAAAGTTTTATATATCACAGATTGAGTTTAAAAGATAAATAAATATATTCAAATTTAAAACAAAAAAGTAGTTTTTTGTAGAAATTTACCTGTAAAGTCCGAAGTTTAAAACCTTTTTAAAAAACACGTTTTTTATTATGTTTTTTTTTAAATAAAACCTTGGTTCTTTCTCCTTTAATTGAAAAAAATAGGGTTTGAATTGCATTTTTCGGGTAGTTGTAAGCTTGGAAAGACAGGGGTCGAATTAATTAACGCCCGCTTTTTTGAAATGTCTATTAAAAATTAAATAATTACTTTACGCACCAAAATTTTATATATGACAAATTGAAGATAAAAGATCAAAAATAATATATTCGAAACAAAGAAGTAGTGTTTTTTAGAAATTTAACTGTAAAGTCCGAAGTTTAACACCTTTTTTTTAAACACACTTCTATTATTATTATTATTATTATTATTATTATTATTATTATTATTATTATTATTATTTTTATTTATTTAATGAAACTTTGGTCTTTGCGTCTTTAATAAAAAAAAATAGTGTGCGAATTATATTTTTCGAGTAGTTATAAGCTTGGAAAACAGGGGTCAAATTAATTAACGGCCTCCCATTTTTAATGTATATTCAAAAGTAAATCATTAATTTATGCACCAAAGTTTCATATATCACAAATTAAAAATAAAAGTTCAATAAATAATATATTCAAATTTAAAACAAAAAAGTAGTCTATTTAAGAAATTTACCTGTAAAGTCGGAAGATTAAAGCCCTTTAAGAAAAAAAACTCGCATTATTTTATTTTTTTAATGAAACCTTGGTTGTTGCTCCTTTAATTGAAAAAAATAGGGTGTGAATTACATTTTTCAAGTAGTTATTAGCTTGGAAAGACAGAGGGTCGAATTATTCAATATATTTCACGCATTCGTAAGGTTTGTTTTTGACACGCCTAGTCTTTTACTTGATAAAGGAAAGCGGGAAAATAACACATACAAAATAGACTAATCTCCCTGTTTAATTTTTCGACCTTTAGTGATGCTTGACACGCCAAACTACATGATTCCTCATAATAGAAACTAATAAATGTACTAGGATAAATTATAATTAGTCTATTAAATTTAAATATCCAAATTAGGTTCTGAAGAAAAAAATTCATTAATTTTTTTTTGCATTTTTACTGAGTGCAAAACTCATATCATACAAGCAAATAGATAATGTGTATTTTTAATGTCGAAATTACGTTACATATCTTACATAAGCCTATTGTAACTTTAAAACCGAAAAGATTTACTGTAAATAATCTACCTTTGAAAATGAATTAACAAAATATTTTAAGAAACGGGTTTGTAAATTATCTAATTATTTGTTTTTATTAAAACAATTTGATGTATGACTGTCACTGCAGTGACTTATAATATATATATATATATATATATATATATATATATATATATATATAAGAGAGAAATATAAATAATAGTGAAATATTATTCAAATGAATACCTCTCTATAATATAAATCTCGTCTGTCTATTTACATGTATGTCTGTATGTATGTTTTTATATCTCGCAAAAACTTTCGACTAAGGCGACGGGTCTTAACAAGATCGCTATCATTTTGAAGATCGACATCTCGAACGAGAAATATCGAAAATGGGTCAAGAACTTTAATTCATTCAGCCTAAACTTGAATGTTTTGTACAAGAAGGGGTCAATTATTTTCACTGCCTACTACCACTTTTTTACTCAACACATACTTCCAAACACCCGGGAAACGCCGGCCACCCAGGCTAGTATCAAGATATAAGAAACTCAGAATGGCGGGTGGAACAACACCTGTTCCCATAAATGCGATTTTCAGCTTCTTAACGTCTTCTAATTTTTCTATCAATTTAAACCCCCTGACTTCAATAATCCCCCTCTATTATATAAACGATATCCCTAGTCTTCACCCCTCTTTTACTAACCCTTTTTTTTATATCGGATCCATATGCATTTCTACTTCTTAATATTGTTTCTGTTTTTGTATTATTTTTAAATATAATATTATTCATTTATTGTTATTTTCTGATTTATCTCCGCCCTAATTTTTTTTTTACACAGTGATCACCACTTATCAAGGCCCAGAAGCCACTCAGGGATAAGGGTTATTGCAAGTACATTACGTTAGTGAGGAGATTTGCTGAAATGTTTACTTAAGGAGGCGGTTCATTAGGAATTTGTTAACATTGGACTTGAAGACAACCAAGTTGTAATCCGGAGGGAAGCAGGCAGATGGAACAGAGTTCCACAGGCGTGCAGTTCTAAGACAGAAGCTTTGTTCATGGAATCCGCGTTTTGATTTAGGCACAAATATAGAGTGGGGGAAATTTTTCACAGTGGATTCAGCTAGACGGGTGTATTTCGTGAAAGATTGGCGAGGGGGGACCAGAGATTGGAGTTCAGACGAGCACCTGGCATGGAAATAACGAGGGGAGATGGAGAGAGGTTGCAGGGTAGGGAAAAGGGCATCCCCCACTAAGCCACGAAGTCTATTTTGTACTCTGTCAAGGCAAGATAGGCTGTTTTTAGCAGCTCCTGCCCAGATATGGCAACAATATTCCATCCTTGGACGTACTTGGCTTTTATATAGATAGAGAATTGCATCAGTAGTGAGATATCTTTTGGAGCGGTAGAAGGATCCCACCATCTTTCCAGCGACCTTGGCAACAGGCTTGATGTACGTGTTCCATTTCAGATCAGGAGTAAAGGTCAAACCCAGAAGCTTGTCAAAACACGGGACCTCACCCAGACGAGATCCATCTATCCCACTTGATGCCAGATTGGGATCAGAGTTTTTATGGTGTAAGGATAGGAGTTTGGTTTTGGATGCATACGCAGAGGTTTTGACACTTAAAAATGTTAGATCCAGCTGTAATTATATTTGAAACACATTAAAATAAAAAAAAAATGCTGGGTATTCATGAACGCAACTTAGTGGGCAAACTAGTAATAGACTGATAAATATTTGTATTGCTCAAGGAATTGTTCATTTATTAACGATGATATTAGTGCGATTTACAGATGGCGGTGCATTACATATAATGTTTGCATCAACCACTATGACGGTATCCATACTTATAAAGACGAATCCGTTTCTATGAGATAATATCCTGTTGACCTATATTTTCATAGTTTACAGTATTCTTTCAGAAAAGTGATTTTTTATGCTAATCAGTATAAAATATCTTGTTTTTAACACATTCATTTGGACAAAGTTATCACCAGGCTGCAGTAAGTATACCGAAGCATGTGATAAACAAATAGGATCTCGGCGAGAATTACCAATTCATATGAATTTAGATCATACAAATAAACATTTAATTGAAATGCTTAAGGCATGTCTCCGTCTGCCATCATCACACCCATTTTAATTCAGGCCTTATTTATTTTAATTTAAAAAAAGTAATTAATTTTAATCATTCTCTAACTCTCTTTCTTTTTCTATGTCTTCTTGTATATCGCACTTTTTATTGTTTCTCTGCTTATTCATTCAACCCATAGATTTTAATGTATTTTTATTTATTTAGTCATTTATTTTTCTGTTTGCGTTTGAATACTCTACATTTCCTCTCTCTCTCTCTCTCTCTCTCTCGTATATATATATATATATATATATATATATATATATATATATATATATATATATATATATATTAGGGGAATTAAATTAACACAAATTTTCAATTAGAAACTCGATTGGTAATAAGCAGAGAATAGAAGATAGAGCATTTTTTTTATCTCTACAGTTATATCAATGCAACTTTGTCTACGTGTGTGTTACTTCTGTCCTCATAGATTCCGAATTTGCTGAACGGACTTTCTTTAAAATTGACAGAACTTTTGTGTATCAGTCTGTGAGTGATCTGAGTTAAGTTCTGTGTCAGAATACCCTGAAAATTACTGATTATCGATAATCAAAACCATTTATGTTACTGTTTCGATCATCCTTAAAGTAATTTTTTCCATGTAAACAGGCCGTGAAAATTCTACTGTGGATAAGTTGATAGGTGTTTTTTTGCATAACGTGGTCTGTAGATTCAGTCTGCACGTATATATTTTTTTTCATTAAGGGCAAATAATTTTATAAGACTTTAAAATGTTCCTGTTTTTGTTTGTTTCTTTGTTTTTTGCATGGCGTAGGCTGTAGGTTAACCCCCTGCAAGTAAATTTCTTAATGTTTTTTTCGTAAACTAGAAAGATGTTTATATTAAAAAATATATACAAGAAACAGTATACGGTGCAATGGAGAATAATATATATTTTGAGCTAAGTTACTGCATGGTCGCATTAGAAGCTTCCTCCAGGGTGAATTCAGAGATTCTGATAACAATAAAAATATAGGAGTGTGAAATATTTGTTGAAAAGTATTAAATCCTAGGCAATGTCGGGTCCCCCTACTAGTTGCATATAATTTTAAAAACTGTTTTATGTCTTTATTTGGATAATATGTGATGCTGTCGCTTTAGCGGGACAACAATGTCTCGTCGGTGTAGCTAATCCCGCGAAATTCAACCACTAGGCCTAGTGATGTTGAAACAGAGCCGACAAGTAATTGCTATAATTCTTAAAGACCTAGATTGCATCAATTATACGTCCACTGATAGATATCAGGGTGAATGTATGTGTGTTGGTCGAATGATAAATTAAACATAAAAAACAAACAAACAGAAATTGAAAAACAATAATTGTTTTGATTAAAATTAGTTTTCGAACAATGAGAATATACGAAATTTGCTTTATGTCCTAATTGTTGACGAAAAGTTTCAAGTCAGAAATTGATCTCGCCTCATCCTACCTTGTTTTCCTTTTGTTTTAGCATTTATTTTGTATGAATTTTAGTTTTCTATAATTAGTATCAATGATAAATTAATAGACATGTATTGGTTTGATTAACCATAAAACTAAATTCTAATGACCGCACCTCCACTTTGCAGTAATATGAGAAGATAAACAAAAAAAAGCATATTGCTAAATATGTAGAGATATGAAGAGAATCGGAATCACCAGTTGTATAGGAATCGGAAATTTAGAAAACAATTCGTTATGTATCGGAATCGGGGAAAAATCAGGAATCGCCCTGTCGTTATTAGAGGAAGTATTATATCTAACGTTAAGAAAATCCATAGAAATAATATAACACTTGCATATTTAATGCTTTATAAACACGGCTTCACTTGAGATACTTTCTCTAAAAACGTGTTATCGTAAAGAAAAAAATACATTTTTTAAATGTTTTGTTTATTATTTAGTTAGTTTATTGTGAAAACACTTCATATTACAAAAAGATTTTTAATCAAAACTTTTATTATTATTAACTTAAAAATATGAATTTTATTTTCTTAATATTTCATAAAAGTTTTCAAAGTAAATTTTGATTAAATGTTCAGCTTTAGAAAAAGTGTGCTTAATTAATGTAAACGATAAGTAATCGTTGCTATATGCTGATTATTCCCTATTTTTATTATACAATTGCTTTTTAACGTTGGTGAAAATAAATGAATATATTATACTGGATTTTATGTGAATCCGAAAAAAAAAACCTCTATGGGTAAAATATTAAAAAAAATGGAATAAAACTCAATAATTTTATCGGAATCGGGGATGCGTAATAGTATTAGAATCAAAAAAGATATTGGAATCATCCTCAAACTATTAATTCTTCAGCGAGGCTCAATAGACGAGTAAAAATTAGTAGTACTATAGGAATACATTTCTGTTTAGTAAGCTCTAAGTTTCGTGACACTTTGACGGCATTACTTAATATTTGTTCGACTGAATATGGGAGATATATCCAACAATATTAAATATTATTGATTACATGTTCTTAAACGAAAAGTATGAAATTTATTGATTCGTTTAGAAAGGAAATGGAAAATCTGCGCATCGTTTCCTTTACGTCAAAATTCCAGAAAAAAATACATTATTAATGCAAATATTTAAATTGAAACTATGTGGGTATTTAGAAGTAACGTATACTGGGCATGTTTCCGTTTCTGAGAATAAGGAAATGCTTTAAGCAAGCGTCGGCTTTTACCAATTAGTGACTAACAGATTTGCAGACCATCTTCTCCGTTGAGTGAAAATAATAAACAAAACATAGGGAATCTTCAAAGCATTTGGATTCTTTGGACTACGGTTTTAATCTTAACCGTCATTTTCTTGATAAGTTTAGTCTGTAGTGTTTGTTATACATCGGGATTACGCCCATAGCTCACATTCACGACCTTTCCAAAGTGAATGCTTTTGAACTCGGGAATGTTTCTTTCGAACTCGAAAATTTGGCCGAAATATCGAATATACCCTTTATTTACTTCACGGGGTAGCATACACTTGTGCCGTCAGTGATGACTGGAGGGGGTACTTTTAATTCGGAAATGATGTTTAGTCGCTTACGCAAAGGATTGAACATTCAACTCGAAGGAGAACATCACTTTACACTCCTCAAGGACCCGTCACGGAGTGGTTATAATATTTATGAAAATACAACTGCAAAGTAATATTCTTTCCAGCTAGTTACAACATTATCGTTTTCAAATCCCATGTAAACAAGTTCTTGTTCTTAAATAATTAAATCCCACCCAATTTCTACAACTAGCGATCATTGCGGTGTTTTTACACCAGTTGGTTGACACCCAGAAACCTCTATCCTCGATTGGTCTTCTGACTTTGATAATGACAACTTCCTTTCAAAAGTACTCTCGCTGTATTTCTGGATAGACATATATGTTGGCTCATAAATATTGGATTTAAGAATTCAACAGTGTTTTTTTACTAATTACTGTTGGTTGTTAAAGATTAGCCTTGTTATGCGAAGGTAAATCTTATTACAATCATATTGGGTCCATTCTATATGTGAAGATTTGTTTGCATATTTAAATAATATCTAACCTAGTGTTATTGTTCTAATAAATAATGAGTAAGTCATCGGGGGTCAACGAGAAACGGTCATTTTCAGTGCTACGTAAAATAGTAAACCACCAGAGTACATATGCTGTTTTTAATACATCCTCATAAAGGAATAATTTTACTGGCTAAATAGACTCATAAAATACAAGTTTTTATTTTATATCAAAACCTCTATTCACTTTCGAAATAAAAGGTATACAACCTTAAGGGTAGCTGCATGTGTAATTGTGAATTGTTATGCAATCCTTAACTACACATATCCTGAGAGCAGTGACTAATTCCAGTGGTGCGTAGAAACGACTGGAATCAATGCCAAAGTAAGAACATAAAACACCTGGTATTTCCAAATGGTCATCTATTCCAGTACTTGTTACACAAATCGATGCTAATTTCGGTTGTTTGACGGGAAAATATGCGTCAACGTGATTGTGATTATACCGGATATATATATATATATATATATATATATATATATATATATATATATATATATATATATATATATATATATATAATTTCCAAAATGTGAGAAATTATATATAACTATTTCCACACCCCAAATAACGCCAAAGCCCACAAGAGCCATGCGAGTCAACTAACCGGACGTCTAAGACTCAAGTTTCGCCTTCATTTGGGCTCATCAATCAGATATATCCGCACCCGGGATTTGAAACCAGAGCCTCCTGCATGCGAAGCAAGCACTCTACGAACTGAGCAAACGCCCCGCAGACAAGGAATTCTATTAACCAACACAGATCCAGCAAACCGCGGGGAAATCAAGCTATGGAAGTAGGTCTATTCCACAGCTTGATTTCGTCGCGGTTTGCTTGATCTGTGTTGGTTTCAAATCCCGGGTGCGGATATGTCTTACTGAGGAACCCAAATGGGGGCGAAACTCGAGTAGACTTCCGGTTCCTTGACTGGCATGGTCCTTGTGGGCTTCGGTGTTCTTTGGGCCGTTGAAATAATTATATATATATATATGTATATATATATATATATATATATATATATATATATATATATATATATATAATAGCAGACTGTCTGGTCGGAAAACATGTTTAGTATAGTATTTTACTTTATGCAGATTTCGATTACTTTTTTATTATTATAGACCCAATCATTTATTTATTATTATATTGTACCTAATATATAGTAGAGTTCCCAACCTAGCAATGACCTTTGCTGAAAATACGCTTAAATAGCATTATTAATTCATGCATGTTCCGTGTTTATTATGTAGTCAATACTGTACAGATAATTATATTGTACCCAATATGAAATAGTGATTTCAAAAGTGTAAAAATATGACTTGGGTGTTATCCGCTAGAATCGAAACCAAAAAACATAACGGGCTAGTCATACTCGATACCGTTTACTCTATCGTCAGATGCATAAGAAAACGGTACAAATTACCTGATTTTGACGTAATAATGTATATTTGCACATGCGACAAAAACATTTTAAGTCGACTTACGCTTGCCGCCTTCTGTTTACTTTAGCAGTTTTTTTTTTTTACTGTATATAAAGAAAATCGCATTTTTTTCAAACTTCAAATTTGCAAGGCAACAGGTTTTAAGTCTTTTAACAAAAAATTGAATAAAGTGTGTGTACGGACCGTTCCCCATGGCGCACAGACACGACTAGCTATATATATATATATATATATATATATATATATATATATATATATATATATATATATATATATATATGTATATACATATATATATATATATATATATGTACATTCCCTACCAAATAACCCTGCCAATTTTCAGTCTAGAGGCTCGAGATTTTACATAAGGGGTATTCATGAGGCAAGAGCAATGAACAGTTTACCCTATAAAAGCAAGTGTAAACTTAGACGTAATATGACTATCAATATTTATATACTAATCCCAACCAAATAATGAAATTAACTAAATACAAACACAGTCGAGGGTAGGGCTTGTCATGTGGAAATTGTAAATTAAAACTCTACAAGGGAATTTATCGTTCGAGAGAATACTACAAATACAGTGTTCAAGGAATGCTTATTACGCAGATTTTCAAAGAATGTTGTTTTTTTTCTCTTCGGAGGCAAGAAAAATTATAGCAGATTATTTATGTTAACGAGATTTAAATTAAGTGCAACAGCACCTTCTGATTGTTTGCCATAAAATCAAATAAAAAATATTTCATCTGTTAAAAGATGTGAAATAGGCCGAAAAATCAAACCGAATATTGAAGGTCTAGATCTATCGAAAAATAACTTTCCTTGTAAAATTTTATTCACAGTGTTGAGGTCTCTTCTATATATATATATATATATATATATATATATATATATATATATATATATATATATATATATATATATATATATATATATATATATATATATATATACTAGCGGAAGTACCCGTCGTTGATCGGGTTCAAAAACAACCTACAAAAAATAGAATGTGATTGATGGAAGTATGATTGTTTATTAAAAGGAGAGGCTTGTAAAGAGAAAGGTAATTGATACACAAAAATTTCCCCTGAAGTAAAATATGCTGAAAGTAAAGATAATTTTCGCGAAAATATATATTTTATATCAACTTTGTTTCCATTCGTAGCCAAGAGTGACCAACAAAATGATGTTTCCTTACAAAGAGAAATTTATATATATATATATATATATATATATATATATATATATATATATATATATATATATATATATATAATATAAATATATCATAGTCAATAAAAATTACTTTCATGGTAGAAAAGTTCATTGGTTTGTATTTTTAAGTAGTTTGTATTTTTTTTTTAATTCACGAACCGCTTTTAAAAAAATCAAAATGGCAGCGACTTTGAAATGGAAAGCCCCGTTTTCAATTTGAAGGAGGGGCACCTGAACATTCTGTGTTCAGAATTCAAGAGAGTTTCTGTCAACGTAAACAATATTTATTAACATATTTTAATGTTTTCCGTTATTTTGTGCTTGGGGGATATTCGATTATGGCATGTGTAGTGTATATAAAAATTAATTTAAGTAGTTATCACCTCAAATTTCGTTTTAATTTCGGTTCGCTGAAATTATTTCAAGTAAAGAGCATTAAAACTATTTCAAAACATTAAAAACCATGCACTGAACTTTTATTGGATATGGTAACATTTATTTCTTGTATATTTATTTTTTCGGGTAGTCGTTTGTTGGCTTTTCTTCTAAACACTCTTACTGAATAATATCGACGAAATATCGAAAAAAAAAGAAACAAAAACAGTTTTGAATAATAATGAAGCTTTACTTACTTTAGTAAAATAATTCGAAACAGCAAAATGGGATATTAAAAAAGTAAACAGTTAATTACTTTAGTTTTTAACGCAAAGAATCGATATAAATATGAATAAGAAGAACAGGGCACCCTTTTCAAGCAGAACAGCTTCGTTTCAGTGTTACAGTATTTAACCGTGTAGTGTTGCTCAGTCGGATTTATGGTTGTACTATTGCAATGTAAAGAACATTCAGAAAGGGTTGTACTCAACTGAATTCATTCCAATACACTGTCAAAAATCTTAAACAGATATATAATGGACAATAAAAAGGTTATGTAAGTGTTTTTAAAAATATACGTAATCACGCGAGCAGGATTTTTTCCTTCTTTTGACACGATAACAAGTAGCGTACTTATTTTTTTATCTATTTATTTATTTTCGAAAGAGTGCCACTTGCAAGTGAACAAGAACGAAACAGAGTTATGCAAAATTTGTGTCGAGAATTGTCTAAAGTTCCGACTCTTTTTTTCACTTTAATAAGAACTTGGATTTATGAAGTGAATTTATTCGACACAATATGATTCAACTCAAAAAATAAATAAAATCTAACGTGAATTAAGATTGAAGTTAAGGTGTTATTGCGGGCCCTCGCCCCTTTTAAACAACCTGGTTACAGTTTGTGATATATTTACATTCTATGGAGGTCAGGCGCGAACGAACACCCAATAATTTTATTATACCATTTTTCTTCAAACTGAAACATAATTATCAAAGTATACTTACGCAAATAGATATGAAAAGTCTTTGTTAAAGTGTGTGAAACATTTCCATGGAGTACAGGCGCGAATACAGACCCCACACTTTTTTTAAAACGTCCCTATTTAAGTTGAAACATACTTATCAATGTATTCTCATGTACATCTATATCAAACATACCCATTGCTGATCTTCGATACATCTATCATTATATGTAATCAGCTTTTTTTTTAAATAGTCAACCATATAGGAGCCTATTAGTGACCAGACACACATACACACACACGTTCAGTTTTATATTATATATATTATTTGTTTTTGTTAGCGATACTGTTATAGAAAAGTGCATTTTTACCTAAATGCGAGTTTGGGAATAATTGTCCCTTTGACCAATTTGGTACCTTTTAAATGGGGGAGTGGAATATATATCTATACATATTTTTAAAAATATAATTATCCATTGATACGTGTTTCGACGTTTACAACTACCCAAATTGGCTGAATCTAGCGAGATTCGAAATCGGGACACCATGATAAGAATCTAAACCTCTACCACGCGGCTACTCTTGCACGATTATCAAATGTATCGCGTTTGTATGTAGCTGTTTTTTTATGTATTTTGTTAGCGATACTATTTGAATGGATTCAATTATTCATACGAGAGTGCATTTTTACCTAGTCCTGCAAGAGAAGCCGCCTGGTAGAGGTTTAGGCTTCTTATCGTGGGGTCTGGATTTCGTATCTCACTAGATTCAGCTACTCTGATGAGTCCTAGACGACGTAGACTCTGATGAGTCGTGGACGACGAAACACGTGTCAGTGGATTATTATATGTTTAAAATTATATATATATATATATATATATATACATACATGTATATGCCTAAATCATTTAACTTCATAAATTAATATAGGAACATATAATTTTATGCGTTAATAAGTAGATCCTTTAACAGTGCTCAATACATAAGTAGAGCTAAGTAGTAAGTTATGAAAACATGTCTGGCGAAATCCCATAACAATTAAACGCGAAATATTCTGTGTAGCTTAATTGCCGTATATATTTTCATAATTTACTATATATATGTATATATATATATATATATATATATGTGTGTGTGTGTGTGTGTGTGTTTGCGTGCGTGTGTGTGTGTGTGGTTATGTGTGTGTGTGTGCGTGTGTGTGTGCTAGAACATTTTCCGTCGTAAAATCCGACACAGTTAGCACTTTGTATAAAATATGTATTAATAGAACTGGCCGTAATAGTTACATGAAACCAATCGTCTACCAAGAAAGCATGAAAACGAATACTTTATTAATTACAGTTCGTTTTTCAAAGGAATATATAAATCGGTTTACCTTTTTGATTCTGTACGCATAGCCACGACATGTAAATTATGTTTATATAATTTAAAAATGTATTAAGTAAGTTTTTAATATAAATTTCAGTACGACAGAGACTCCATTACATTGATATTTTTATCGAAAGATACATACATGTAGAATATCTACGTTTAATACTCTTTAGAATATCTGTGTCTGATTTATAGATTCGCTTTATTTCTGCCACTGAAATGGTGTTCTTTGATAACAGAGTCGGTTATGGCGGTACACTTCCGACCCGGTCTGTGTACATCCGTCTGTTTTCCCAGAAGCGCTCACCATTCGTAATAACGAGGATAGCAGGTATTTTTGATTCCAAGGACGATGCGTGTTCTGTCGATTGATGAATAGACCGATTGTCGTAGACGCTCGAACATCACCCGCAAGGATTCTACAGTTTCAGCTTCCTGACTCCATTATTCGATCAACACGCCTGATGAAAAGGGTGAAGCATTGCGCTGCAAAATCGTGATATCAAATGGTGTTTTCATAATGAGCTTTGCGGCGAAGGGAACTTCCGTTATATATAAAGTGCTCGTGACACTCATATGCTTCACTACAGCTAAAGGTGGGATGTATGTTAGTAATACTAGCAAATGTATGTATGGACCCTCCAGACGAACTATTTTTCGCCGTTCGGGAGATAATGACGGATTTTAAGAAACGTATAATCATTGCGAACACGAGGGCAACTTTTATCCAAATTTTCACTTTACTGATGCCTTCAGGTGATTGAATGCCGTTGAAATACTGACATCTACGCTCACATGTTTCGGAATGTCTTAAATAAGGATTAATATTTTATATTATACGGGTTATTTGGACTACTGTTCTCATCTTATGTGTTATTCCAACAACGTTTCCGCCGATGTTATCTCTGCACTTTTTTCGGGCTCATCCTGTCGGATTCTAGAATTGTTTTATGTCGAAGCCGGTAACCTGCACAGGTACAGTACAAAATTCCGGAACTTGAGAATACACAGCCGTGAGATGGGAGATGCATCGACGAAATGTTCCGAAAATAGCATTCAAGATAAGAACAGTAGTTCGAACTATCCAAATTGAAGTCATTCAAGACACTTATACATTTTTCCTACATGTTAATGGGAATTTTGTTCAGACAGTTTTTTTTTTTTCAAATATCTGGTGTCATCATCTTCTACCTTCATCTTCAAACTAAGTAGGTTATTTCAAACTAAATATGAAAATACATTCAACAGAAATTAAAACTATCTTATCAAGCCTGGGGTTCTGTTATCAAGGGCCAGAGACCACCCCAGGATAAGGGTTAAGAGTGTGCAGCAGTCAATTGGACAATACAGTAATGGTTAGTAATGGAAATTTGGTATGTTTTTAACTTTAGTGGAACGGCTCATCAAGAACTTGTTTACGTTGAACTTCAAATAAATCAGCTTGTAGTCAGCTGAAAAGCAGAAAAAGGAAGATAGTTCCACAAGCGTGCAATTCTAAGAAATAAGGTTTGTTCATAGAATCGTTTAGGTTTAGCAACAGTTAAAGAGTGGGGGGATCATTTATAGTTTTCCGATAGACGAGTGTTTCTAGTGAAGGTTTGGCGAGGGGGACAATACATTGAAGCTCAGTCTAGCACTTTCCATGGAAATAACGATAAAGCAAAGACAAACTCGCAACATCTCTTCTGTGAGATAGAGGTTACAGGGAAGAGAAAAGGACATCTCCTACGAGGTTACGAAGATTATTTTGAACTCTATCAAGGCAGGACAAGTCCTTTCTAGCAGCTCTTGCCCAAATGTGGTAAAAGTACTCCATCCTTGGACGTACCTGGCTCTTATATAGATAGAGAATTGCATCAGCAGTGAGATATCTATTGGATCTATAGAAGGATCCACCATTTTTCCAGCTACCTTAGCAACGGATTTGATGCAGGTGTTCCATTTAAGATCAGGAGTAAAGGTCAATCCCAGAAGCTTGTCAAAACACAAGGCCTACTCAAGACGAGAGCGATTCATTTCAATTGATGCAAGATGGGCATCAGAGCGTTGATGATGTCAAGAAAAAAAGCTTGATTTTTGATGCAGTAAAAGTAATCAGCCACTCCGTTCCCCATTGTACAACGTGATCAAGATCAGAGGAGAGAGAATCGGAGAGAACTTCGTCGTTTATGCTCTCGGATGTGCTACCTTAAATTGTAGTGTTATCAGCATAACTGTCTATAAATGATGTAAATATGTGATTTGGAAGATATTTAATGTAGATCCGGAAGAGAGTTGAGTCAAGGATGGACCCCTGATGGAATCCAGCGTTAATACTGTGAGCTTCTGATTTTTGCCCATCAATTACTACTCTTATGACCATATCAGAGAGAAATGATTTAATTATTGAGAAGAAATTTCCAGCTATGCAATAGCTGGAGATCTTGTGAAGTAAACATTTATGGCATACCCTATAAAAGGCTTCGATACGTCAAGAGACATTGCATTCGAAAAGTCGTTGCTAATCCTATGTGATATAACTGTAAGCACATCTGTTGCAGATCTAGCAGAACGAAAACTATATATTGTGTCACAAGAATGTTATTTTTGTTGAGATTGTTGATTATTTGACACATATTCCAGCAACTTATTCATGGCGCACCGGAGATTTATTGGTCTGTACTGGGAGGGAGAGAAGCGATCACATGACTTCTTCAATACATGGCATACTGATGAGATTTTCCAGTGTGACGGGAAGCAATTCTCCTTAAGACATCGTTTAAACAGTTTTGTAAGTATGGGCGTTATTTCTGGTTGAATTATTTTAATACTATAATAGGAATACCGTATGGGCCAGTTGTTTTACTGGAATCAAAAGGAAATATTGGGGATAGGCGACCTTCGTGGCAAAGGGTAGAATTAGCTGTAAAGTCCTTGGCAAAGAGTTTGGCTTTGTCTGATGCTGACGAGATTACCTTAGGTCTACCATTCTGTTCATGATTCTGTTTGCTATTTGCAAAAACTGGTGGGAACCAAGCCTCTTTAGACTGTAGGGACTGAAGCTACAGCTATCTTGCGTTCTTTATTACATTCTCACAATGTTTGCTGGCAGTCCCGAAAGTAGCTTTAGTCTCAATACATGTATTATGTTGGAAGCAATGGAAAAAAACTGATTTCTGTTCGCAATGGCAGCAGCCCATTCTGGAGAGAACCATGTCTGGCTTTTAGATTTTTGCTGGAACTTCTTTAGGGTATGAAACGGTCTATACCTACAATTAACCATTCCGTCAGGTCTGATTCTACAGAAGACACATCATTTTTAAACATTGAACACAGAGATAAATCTTATATAAATTAACGGAAGCTATCCTAGTCAGCCATAATGTATCGATATAATGTACGATGGAGAGTTACGTCTGACGCCTTATTACATCTAATTTTTATCTTAATTAATTCAACAGAGTAGTCGGAGGATCCAAGTGATAACAGAACGGAAACTTAACATAGTTCAGGGCAAGTTGTGAGAAAAAGGCCGAGGAGACTCGCACACTGGCCGTCAGTATCGGGCACACGGGTGGGTTGGTGAACAAGCTGAGTGAGGTCATAAGCAATGGATAAATCTTGACAGAATCCACCTTCATCATCGGTCCTGATTGAGTGGGTTAAACATTCCACATTGTGAACATTGATGTCACCACAGACGTGAATATTAGCGGAAGTATAAGCAGATAGGACGTGGTCAATTTTCTCATATATGTTTTTAAAGATAGTAACTCCGTTATTGTTGGGGGCGATAGAGAGCAAATACAAATGCAGTAATGTGAGCAAGTGCAACCCGGAAGGACATATAGGGTAAGTCAGAATCTTCTCTGGAGATGTCCCTACCTTAGGGAAAGCCATCTTTAATATAGGCATATATTCCATGTCCATGGCGATCTTCGGGGTCAGATGTGGAAGTTAAGTTAGAGTATCCTTTTATTACGAACTCATCTAGGAAAATATTCTGTCCAATGCCAGTTTCGCTTAGGAATAATAGTTCTGGTTTATTCTCCTATAATTGGGGTTAAAACTCTGGAAATTGGAACATAGACCCCTGTGTTTGGAGACGGAGACATGGTAGTGGGGGTGTACGTTGGAATTTGGAGATCTGGGTATAATCGGTTTTTTTTCTTGAAACTTGTCATAATGGAGTATTGGGATTTGTGGACTAGGTCGACAGACTTGCTTAGAGCAGGACTAAGAGGGAAACTAAGAGAGAGAAAGAAACGAATAAATTGTTTTTGTAGCACATGATAAGGTGAATCCGTAACAATTACCCACCAATATGACATCGTGAGGCCCCACCAGAAGCTATAGCATTGTCCAGAATCAATTCACTTGATGGCAATACAGCAGTGGCAGTACTTTGCACTTACGGATGGGCCAGCCTCCTTAGTTGTTAATCCAAGGATCGGGTCCCTGACTATCAGCCCATGATATCTATTTATCTATCTATGTATCTATCTCTCTGTCTCTCTCTTTCTCTCTCTCTCTATATATATATATATTTATATATATATATATATATATATATATATATATATATAAGTTGTGTACATTAACCGTCCTAGGGTAGGAGAAAATATGTCATACGTGTGTTGTACATTACCCGTCTTATAGAAGGTAAACTTATATCTTATATATATATATATATATATATATATATATATATATATATATATATATATATATATATATAAGATATAATTTTACCTTCTATAAGACGGGTAATGTACAACACACACATATATATATATATATATATATATATATACATATATATATATATATATATATATATAAGATATAATTTTACCTTCTATAAGACGGGTAATGTACAACACACGTATGGCATATTTTCTCCTACCCTAGGACGATTAATGTACACAACTTATATAAAATAATTTAATCTAACCTAGACCGTTTTATCTGGAAAATGTTTATGTACATTTGTTATAATAAGGTGCAGCAAAATAAGTGTTATTGGGTACCTCCAATGCCCACTCACAGATTAATATGGAGGAATTAAATTTTTTATTCAAGTTCCAATTTTCTCGAAAACTAGTGCATCGATCTGAAATTTTGTACAAATCTGTATAAGGTGCAACGTACTTAGTGTTATAGTATTCGGCCAATGCCCAGTTAGAGATTACTATCCGTAAATATTTAATGCAAAAATGAGATGCTTTTAAATAAATAGTTTTTTTTGTGTGTGTGCGGAACGAAAATAAGTACACATATTTGTTTTAGGTCTCGCGGGGCGTGCGTGCATTAGTATGCCTATGATTTTCTATTTTTGCGATTACGTTAATCTAGGAATGTGTATATGTTCATTTACTTAGCGGTGGGTGTGTTTCCAGTCGCTATGTTTAGTAATTCCTGCAGCATATCGAGAAGTCTTCAACCCTCTCCCTACTCAGAAAACGGGGACAAGAAACGGCTATGTCGTGCGGGGACTATATAAAAACAAGTTCAAAATGATCGACTTATTTGGATTCTACGGATCCTGTTCTGATCTTTATTAATATTTTCACAACGTTTCTTTTGATGTAACATCCGACCATTTTCAGGTGTTTCAAGTGTCGGATTTGGGAATCTTTCAATCAAAGTAGGCAAGCCTTCTGTCGAACTCGGGAATCTGCACATAATTTTCAATATAATCCTTTATTTAATCAATTTTCCCTCAGCTATAACTGCGTATTGCTACTAACAATTATATTATGAGTATCGCTCTCATTTAGGATTGAACCTTTAACCCCCAGAAGAATGTCAGTTCGAATAGCATATCGCCCACACTCAAGATTTAACTATCAACTTCTAGAATAGTATAACTTACAATTGGACAAATTGCTTTATACCTATACGACACACTATTGCTGCAATGTTATTAGTCGAGAGAAAGTGCTACTTTGCGCTATTATCCGATTAGTAGTCTATTAACTGTAGTTACTTTCTCGAATGCCGTCGATGCATACACTTTCTCCTTTCAGTAAGCGAATTACTTCTTCAGCATACCTTTTTTTTAATACATAAGGTGTGGTGTCTATTTGTCAGTTCCCTATCTACCCCTCTCAGTATTTCCTGGGTCGAACTATCTGTGGGCTCATCTTACCAAATAATTTGACACGACTTCTGACAAAAGATCATTTGGTTAAATATTATTTTTTGCTTTGCTTTCATTTTTTTATTGATTTTTCAGACGCTATCAAAAGATGACCATATACACGAACTAAAAAACTTATTATAAAAAATGACTCTATTTTATATATTTATTTTTTCCTTTCGTCCAGTTTTTATGTTCGTCTACAAAAATCACGATTTGCTTGCGGTGGTTAACAGAAGCAAGATTCGCAGTATATTTTCGGCACGGACAGCATTTTATTTATGTACACAATCTTAAAACACGCTCTCAACACGGACGTTAAAACTTGCCCTTGCCAAGAGCTATTAAGACCTTCCGCTGCAGTAAATATTCAGAATAATAACAAACAATTTTAATGAGTAGGATATTTTTACTTTACAATATAGGACAATAAATATGGAACTATCACAAATAATAATAATAATAATAATAATAATAATAATAATAATAATAATAATAATAATAATAATAATAATAATAATAACTAGCGGGACCTGTAGAAATTCCACAGCGGAACCTTTCATATGTGATATATTGCTGCTGGGCATTCTGTGGGTGTGTAGCATGAATGAAGACAACACTATATTATTCTAGCCCTTTTGTAAAAACTTTATCGCCACCCCCTTACTAAAATACCAACTGCCTGGGCTGATTATTTCATTACAAACAAATCAATTAATTAACTCACATTTTATAATTTTTAATAATTCTTGGATATGTTACTAATTTCTACAATCATTTTTCATAATCTTGACCAAAATGATAACTTCCGTATATTGTGTTAGCTAAATATTTCATAACAAATGCACACATAAATTAATTCGCATGCCCTAATTTTTCACAATTCTTTGATATGCTATTAATTTCGACAATGATTTTTCATAATTTTAAACCACATTATCGCTCTCTCTTTACTAAAATAATAACTTTGATACATTATCTGGGGTTATTATTTCATGGCAAACCCACAAATCAAATAACTTACATTTCATCATTTTTCATGAATCTTGGCTATGTTATTATTAGGACAACTATTTTTCATAATTTTCACCCACATAATCGCTCTCCCCTTACAAAACATGATCTGCTATATGGGCTGATTATTTCCTTACAAACACACCAATCTATTAACACACATTTCAGCATTTTTCATAATTCCTGATAATGTTACGAATTTTAACGATAATTTTTCATAATTATAACCCACATTGTCGATCCCTTCTTACTAAAAAATACACCTAGATATTGCCTGGGCTGATTATTTCATAACTAACACATCAGTCCATTAACACACGTTTTATCATGTTTCATAATTCTTGATAATGTTAGGAATTTCGACAATCATTTTTATTAATTTAAACCCACATCATCGCTCCTCTCCATACTAAAATAATACATTTGATATATTGTATGGGCTGATTATTTCATTACAAACACATAAGTCAATTCTGTGCATTCTCATAGTATATATGTTTCACCTACCTTATGCAATCCCGGGTGACGCCGCGTTTTCTGCTAGTATATATATTCCACCTATCTCAGTCAATTCCGAGCTACGCTGGATATTCTGCTACTATATGTTTTCCACCTATCTTATTCAATCCTGGGCCACGCTGGGTATTCTACTAGTATATATTTAAACTTATCACATCCTATCCAGGGAATGACTTCATGTCTGCCACCACTGATAAAAATATACATGAAATATAGTAATGTTTTAATCCTAAACTGCGTAGTTATTTCTGAGACTGACTTTATATTCCCAAGCCGCCGTTTAAAATATATATGAAATAATGTAAGGTCTGAATGGTAAGCTGTTTCAGCCATTTCCAGGACTGATTTCATATCCCCCACCCCACTGTTAAAATACATGAAATAAAGTATTGGTTATATCGTAAACTCTGTCAGACATTTCTAGGACGTAATTCTGATCGCCTACCCTACAGTTAAAAATATACATTTAATAAAGTAATGTCTAAAAACGTAAATGACTGCACCCATTTCCGGGACTGATTTCATATCCCCACCTACTGTTAAAATATACTTGAAGTAAAGTAATGTTAAATAATATACGGTTTCAGCTATTTCCGGGACTGACTTCATATTCCCCACCCTACTGTTAAAAATATACTTGAAATAAAGTAATATCTAAATCATAAACTGTTTCAGCAGCTTTTTTGAAATTATTTCAGAAAAGTATTAACACGGTTAGGGATTAGGGAACTATGACTTTAACATAAATTTTTGAGTGTAGTATCAGTCTCTGCATTCCAGTGATTTTAATCTCCCCCTCCTTAAGAAAAGTTTTTGCAATTTCTGCCAAACGGACATTTAGGATGAAAATATGAACTTAGGATTACTTGATATATTTGCGTGATTTTTGGAATGATACAAAGTAGCCCCTAGCCTTCACTGATCAATTTACCTCATTTTCGGAATCAGCAGTAAATCAATGTGACTTTTAGAATATAGCATGCTATTTCAGTGTACTATACCATGATTATATGCGTCTCTTTTAACATAAGTTCATGACATGACCATCGGAAATAAACACGTTAACGTGTGTGTTATTAAATCTCAACAAATGAAATTTGCCGGTAACCAACAAAAAGACAAACAAAAGAATACACACGCTACCGTATTAATATATAGATAATAATAATAATAATAATATTAATAATAATAATAACAATAATAACAGCAATAATAATAATAATAATAATAATAGTCATAATAATCATAATAATAAGGAAGGTTCATAAGGATGACAAAGATGAAAATACCGAAAACACTTGGACATGGGTACGAAAAAGGACGCATACGCCGAGAAACCAAATCCTTAATAACCGCAACAAAAGATAACTCGATAAGACTCAACCACATCAAAATAGAGGTTGACAAAACACAAGAAAACAGCCAATGCAAACTCTGTGGACAAAGAGACGAGACGATAAACCATACAATGAGTAAATGCAGCAAGCTCGCCTGAAAGGAATACAAAAACAGAAACGACCAAGTTGGACGGGTTGTACACTGGGAATTATACAAACAACTGCATTTTGATTCCACAGACAAGTGGTACAAACATAAGCCGGCAACAGTACTTGAAAACGAGAATTACAAAAGTGCTATGGGACATGGACATACAAACTGGTAAACCCACCAAAGTAAGAAGACTGGATGTCGTAATAATTAGCAAGAAAGAGAAATCCTGCCAAATTGTAGACGCTGCTGTTTCAGCTGGCCACAGAGTTAATATCAAAGAAAAGGAGAAACGGAGTAAATGCACAGAGCTAGTTAGAGAGCTGAAAGTGATATGGAAGATGAAAAAAATAAAAATAATTCCTATAATATTAGCAGCACTAGGAAAAATCCGGAAAAAATGGAAAAAAGAATGGGAATATTTGGAATCCAAGAATGGCTGGAAAAATATATCGAACAAAATCATGAAAACAGCTGAAAAATTACGAAAACCCCATTGAATGTGGAAACTAACAGACACGAGCAACAAGGGCGAGCCAGACAAACTGCTGTAAAGGCAAAACATGAAACACTACATAGAACCGAGAACACTGGAACCGTATATCTATAAGTTTTCTAACCCACACTACCCCATTTGCCATATCACTGCCCCCCAAAAGAGCGTGACCAAATAACCAAGTTGAGTCAAAGAGGAAGGAAGGGCCGATGAACTGACAAACCGAATAAGTATGAAGGGTACTGGGACGTGGTTAAGGCTTATTGTCACTCAAATCTCAGCAAATACAAATAGCTGCTGCAACGAGAAGTCAATGACAAGAAGCTGTTGCGATAATTCAACTTTATTTGCAAATGTTATGGAAAGAGGTGTAGAGTACTGGAAACCCGAGTAGACTTGTTGTCACTCAGATTCCAGGGAACATCACAGGCTGTTTTCAAGGATAGATCTCTGAAGACCTGTGTGAAAACTTCTTGTGAGCCAACAATAATAGTGATTGTGTACTGACAGCTGATGGAAAATACATAACTGAAATTACAATGCAAATAAATATTTGACAAGCTGCTTCCCAATCTCTAATACTCTTCATCGTAGTCATGATACCCCTTAAAAATATACTAAGAAATTCCCAGCCTGGATAGAAGTTCAATAATATAGACGACAGAATGCACTATCTAATGTACCTCGACGATCTTAGACTGTTTGCAAAAACTAATGAATTAAGGACACTGAAAAACATGAGCAAGATCCCTAGTCAGAATATCCGAATAGAGTTTTGTATGGATATTTGCGCACTTCTGATCATGAGAACACGAAAACTGGAGGCAACAGAATGCATGAAACTACTAAAAGAAACAGAGACGAGGGCAGTAAGGAAAATATGGTAGTGACAAATATTTGGGAGTTCTCGAATCAGAACTCATAAAATAACAGAAATTTAATATAAAATTGGAAATTAATACCTTTGAAGAAAACGATCCGAAACGAAGCATTATAGTAGAAATCTAATAAATAATTGGTGCCGTTATTTAGTAATTGTCAGTAGTGCTTATTACTTGGACCTTAAAAGAACTAAGGCATATCGAAAAATAAGACCAGAAAACTCACACTATACACAATGCACTACACACAAAGGATGATGCTTACCTACTTTAGGTCAAAAGGAAAGACTGAAGAATAAACTTGTTTGCATAGGAGAAATCTGTAAATGATAGAAAAAGGAAGTAGAAACACACATAATGAAGAAGTCCGAATAGATGATTACTACAGTAAGAAAATTCGAAAGAACGAATTTAACAGAAAGAAGAGATGCAAGGGAAAAGACAGGAAAAATGGTAAGAAACACAAGACAAGACTAACGTGAAAACTAGGACATTGCTACAAAAATGGGGCCTAAACAGAAAGAAAATGAATGCTTAATAACAGCAACACAAGGTAACGGGATCGAAACTAACCACAGGAAAGTATGGATCGATAATGCACAAGAAAACAATAAATGCAGATGCCGTAGATAAAGCAACAAAACTCAAACCATACAATAAGCGCATGCAGCAAAAGATCCCCAAAGGAATATGAGAATAGACACAGTAAAATGAGGTAGATAGTACTCTGGAAAATATAAAACAACCACACCTTGACCCCCCCAAATTATACAAGCACCGACCGGCTACCGGGTACAGGACCTAAAAAAACGGAAGTCAAGGAATTTTATGTGATATAGGTATACAAACAAATACACCCATCTAAGCAAGAATAACATATGCCCTATAGTAAACAAGTAGGAAAAGTCCTGCCAGATCGTACGTTTTGCCGTTCTGGCAGACCATATGTTAATATCAATAATATAGAGTTGCGGTGTAAATACATGGAACTGTCCAGAGAGATGAAAGGGGTATTTAAATAAAGAAAGACAAGAAAACACTACTAATAGTAGAAGCACTATGAACGGTTCCGACAATGTTAAAATAATAGAAGAGCTTAGAATCAAAGGAGTGGCTGATAAGATACAACGAATAACAATAATGGAAAACTGCTGAAATCTTAAAAAAACTCGCGAATGTGGTTACTAATACAGCGGCGCTCTCTCCATCCCTCATTTTTTTAATGTCACTATAAACTTGCCTCACCCCAAATAATTGAGGAGAGCCCAGGAGGGAAGAAAAACCAAGGAGACAAAGGAGAAAACACTAACCAGACGTCCACTGAATGATTGCAAACAGGAATCGGATCTTGGTGATGCTTATTTTCACCTAAATTCCAATGAAAACCAATGGATGTAACTAATGATACACCAACGGTAAACGGGCATTATTGTAACACATACTAATTCATACAGGTTAACGAAACAGGCAGTCAGTACTAACATCTGGGGAGGCTTGTCACGCAGACCCAACGGGACTTCACAGTTTCTTCTCAAAGGGAATCTGTTAATAATGACCTTAGTAAAAAAAAACACTCTAATGAGTAATAACACTAGTAACATTGAAAAAAGCTGAAATCTTATTGAAAATTCGTGAATGCGATAACTAACTCACATATACGCACTTCCAAAGAATTAAAACAAAGAGATAGAAAGGAACATCACATGAATCATCAAAAACTATTACCAAAAATTCCCCCACACATCCCCCAAACATAATTTTGTCTATATCAACTAACCTCACATCACATAGTTGTAAATGGACAAAGAGGCTGGAAAGAACGATGATAAAATGCAGTAACCAACCCTCCACTGAATGAGTGCGTAGGTGACTGGAAAATTGAGGGACTTGTGACTTAAACTCCAGTGAAAATGGTTGTCGCAAGCGAGAAGCTAAATCTAAGCCGTTGTTGCAAACGTTATAAAAAAAACTTTTGAGAGTACTGGAAATCGGAGGAAACATGCTTTCATCCAGATTCCAGGATACAGCACGGGTTATCATCAGGGAGTAATATCTGGTAATATTCTACGCATGAACCCCTAGTGAGTACAAATGCTACTGAAACGCTACTTTTTTCGTTGCCAAATATAGAACTTACGGCAAGGATGAAGGCAGCTCAAATCTCAAGGGAAAACCTCTAATGCGCAAAACAACCCAGAGGAACTACAAACATAAACCACTCACTGCAACAGAAGAAATGAGATGATCGCTATGTTGTTTACCTCAAGGACTGACAAATAAAGTGTATCTAAGTTCAATTCAGGTCATGATGATTTTTATTTAGGATGTTAACAACCTTTTGTGATCCCTTCCGTAAGAACCAGGTGACTTTTTACCGAAAATTAATTATAATAATAAAGATGTAAATACATTAATAACTATCTGATTTATATAAATGAATAAATGATGCTCAACAACAACAATAACAGCAACAAAAATAACAAAACGAGAGAGGACGAATATTACATTAATCCAAGAGTACTGTAACTGCAAAGTCTTATAAACTTCGAAAAGGGATAAAATATCCAGACGTCCACAGTCCGAAGCGTCTTGAATCTTCGTTAGGTATATTGCTACCCCAAATCCAATTAAGGTCAATGCTCGTTGCCAACTAGAAATCAACGGTATGTGACGGCTTCGATAAAGCAAATACATTCTCAAAGATTATCAGAATGGATTAAGACTGCACACAATGGGATGGTTTATTAGCGACAAGTGATATCTAAGAAAACGTGTGTGATATCCTAGTGAGTACTAATAATAATGTAAGATGCACACGTATGACACAAATACAAAGATCATTGAAACTGGAAACCAAAAAAAAAATATTTAAAAAACTCACAAAAACTGGAAGACAATTTATTAATAGGGCTGTGAAAACAGTAGAATATTTTCATTGTTTAAACCCTTGAGTATATATCCGTTAATATCATATGTTTTTATATAGACGGATGTGGTTCTCGGTTGATTAAGTGTGTCTACATGCGTCCGATATAAACCCGAGTGTTAAAAGAATGAAAAGAATATTCTGTGTCACATCTCTAGTTATAAGACTGACTAAGGAAGAGACACACGAAAATTCCTCGGCCAGGTTAGATAAAAGGCACTTGAACAGAGAAAGGGAATTATTTCAGATAGCCGCAATAGAGTATGAACATTGAAGTAAAATCGAAAAAAATCTAACGAAGATGACCGGAATTTATAATAATCACGAATAACGACAAAATCTAATAAAGTGTATACTATACAGCCTTTGCAGGTTACGGTATTAGGTATATATGTTTAATGTTGTTTATATATATATATATATATATATATATATATATATATATATATATATATATATATATATATATATATATATAAACATATATATATATATATATATATATATACTTGTTTATATATATGCAATATATATATATTATATATAAATAAATATATATATATATATATATATATATATATATATATATATATATATATATATATATATATATAAACAACATACAATAGATGTTTCTGTAAAAGAGACAAAAATACTGATTTAAATATTTGCTTAAGAGAATATCCAAAATGTTTTTTTTTAAAAAGACAGCGACAAACTGTATTTTACATAAACACATCACGTTTTTTAAGGGGCGTAAATGAAATTATCATAATCTAAATTGAATGACAATTATGTTGAAGATTGAAAACTATGGACATAAAAATTGTCATAATTTGTTTTCCAAAAACAATGAATAGTATTTGTTATTTCATTTGACAAACGTTAGTTTAGTAAATTATTGTTTAATTTCATTTTTTATTTGCGTGTTTCCTTAAATACAATCGCTGTTAATTAAAGAGTTCGTGCGCGTTTGTATTTCTGCTTATATTAACTACTGACAGAATTTTTTATTGAAATTAAGGTACAGTAGACCCCCGGGATACGGCATTAAAAATTAATAATAAAATAAAGTACAGTATATAATTAGTCGACACCCGGTACTTCTATTGGGCTGGTGACTGAAGTGTTGTGTCTGCACAGATACTGCTCTTAAATAAATTCTCCTTAGTAATTGAAGAACGAAATCCTTCAGTAACTTGGTAATTTTATTTTTGCAGAATCCTCTTTTGAGGGGAGCTGGTTATCTCCCACATTGAACCGAGTTTATGCCATATTTGTTTCTCACGAAACAAATAAATAATCAGTATATAATACACATGTATATAATCCAATAATATTATAAAGAATACCGTAGGGCGGGGCATATGCCGTAAACATGGGCCGTAAAAATCTACGTATTCCACATCTCAACCTGCAAAAACCGTATCCTAGAGCCACTATATCCTGGGGTTCTTCTGTAAAAGTAAAAATATCCATACGTAATTTAAATAAAACGAATCAAAATTAAATTTGCTAGCGGTTCAGCTTAGTTTCAATGCGCGGAAGTGGCGTTTTAGCGTTTATATTTTAACAAATCTTTCTCGCACGGTGTAACACCGCTCGTTTTTCGATTCTGTCTGGCTTACGAGTGTTACCTTATGTTTTAACGCATAGAAAATGTTATGTTTGGTGTTCCACGTGGTAAAAATATTCAGGTTGGGTAGAGAATTTAATTAGAATGCGTTTTAAATAAATTATGTGTTATCTTGTTTTATTTTCCGTACGAGTTCTCCGGTGATTACCAGTCTATGCGTTTACTGAGGTTTAAAATAAAATAGAAGCAAAAAGAATTAAGAAAAACTACCCTTTTAAACATGATTATATGCTGAATAAATTTCGTAACTCACCGCAAGTAAATATATCTTTTTCAACAACACCGATTAAATGCAAAGATTTTTTTTTTATTTGAACAAACCGGATCTGTAACTTAACCTGGTAAATTTGTTTACGTGTCTCCTTTATGTTTATTCAATAATAAAATAAAAACACAATGTTGTTTTGTTTTTGTTTTATTATTAGAAAACTAGCAGAAAGAATCGACGTTGTTCGGGATTGAATAATGATCGCCACATTGTACCTTTTCACTAACCCTTTTTTTTCTTTTTACTACCTACTCTTACAATATCGTCCCTCTAATATGGCTGGCGTAAGACCACATGTTGGAAAACCTTGTCAGTGTCGATTAAAATATCATTAAAGTCGGATATACGTATTGAATGTTGTTATACTTGTTTTCATTTTCAGTAATATTTCAAAGTTCAAAGGACTTATTTCTAGAGCTAACACTTATTTTCTTTATGATATATAGATATCTGAGTGTCCAATCAAAGTAGTCCTCTACTTCTCAAACGTTGAATTAGCAAAGAAGTGAAAATCATTAATTTTTAATTCTTCTCAATTGACCAGTTTGCTATGTTATACCTGTCTTTTGATTTTGGTCTTGCAAAATTAAAGGACAATTTTAGTCTTGTCTGCTGAAGTATCTTGTACTGCTATTTGAGATAACATCACTGTGATAATGTGCGCCATTACCTGTGCTCATCATTGTATAGCTGTTTCAAAGGGATTTCATTTGCCTATCGAACACTATGTCATTTATAACATTTGATCAGGATTTAACTGTTGGGTGAAGTATCCTATCCATACACGGTGCGACTAGATACACCCTAAATAGTAGCTATTATGTAATTAAGACTCTATTCCCATTTGACACATATCCGGCAAAGAGATAGATACTTAGGCATTTAGGACCAATTATATTTCTTATTTTTATACAAATGATTATATAAATGTTATCAAATTATAATATACTAGCATGGGTGCCCGGCTTTGCCCGGGTGATTAAGGTGTATGCTGAGCAAAAAAAAAACGGCCATTTTTTTAACTGTGACCCCTGTTATACCCCCTTAAAAATTATTGTTACCGGTACAAATCACGTTATTAAGTTAGATCCATGTGAAAGGAACCTATATCTAAAATTTCAATTGTTTAAACCCAAAATTGTAGAAGGAGTTTGTTAGAGTTCTCAAACGTCAAATCGTTAAACTTTGACCCCTTAATCGCAAAATTTCTGTCCGAAAACCAATCACATCGATTTTTCCAAAATCAGAGTATCATGTATATCAAATTTCGAGTCTGTAGGCTTAAAATTGACAGAGTTATTGCGTAGGGAAATGTACACAGAAACACCCACAGACACGCTCACGTTTATAGATATATATAGATTTAATAATATAATGATGGTTCAGTGTTCCAGTTACCTTATGTAAATAGAGAGCTCAGATATACCCTACCCTTTCTCCATAAAAAGTACATTGGTAATATTTGAAAATGTGTAGGCTCGTTCCCCCATAGGTCTCTTTCGAATTATATTGTTTTTCCTGGTAAAGTGTATATGAGAAAACACTTTTATATTTGATGTCGATTTCTTACATTTTTTCTATAGGAAACATAAAAATATGACACCCATTGATATAGAGAGTTCAGAGATATATATTAATTAATTTGAATTCATAATAGTCCTTATCTTGGGTTGAGCATATTGGGAAATGATATACAAACTGCCATTAGCTTATTAAGCGATGCTTTTTGTGTAAAAAAAAATTGAGCTTACCCATTTGGATGATGTCAACACATCCTTAACTCACTACATGCACAGTAGTACCCGAATAGCGTCATAGTAACACGCGTGGACTGTCATTTGGGAGGTCGGGGTTCGATCTTAGCTTGAGGTAGTTGCCTGTCTAGCCGCACTGATGAGTTCTATTACAACGAAAGAGTACTGTACGTGGATGAATCTCTCTCTCTCTTTCTCTCTCTCTCTCTCTCTATATATATATTATCTGGCACGTTGACGGTTGTACAATACACTTACACATGATGTTTTAATTTATGCATTTAATGCAGATTGCGTATGAGTTTTATAGAATCAATCCCCTATTGATAATTATATATTACAGGATATAAGTTATTTAATGGTGAACTAATCAGCAAAAGTAATAATTTAAAAAAAAAACGTCAGTTAATATTTATGTTTCACCGCGAATAGCCTGAAAAAGTCACTTATGATTAATGTTTATTAAAAAAAAAACAGATGAAGAAATGATTTGTGGCGATTTTAAATGGGTACTTCTTCCATCGTAAATTGAACTTAATAATAATAAGAACAAATTAAAATATAAACGTAATTTACACCCGGGGTTGAATAGGGGATCATTCCATTCTTAGTCGAATGCTATACTACTAAGCTATATCTGCAGTTTATAATAAATGTTTTTAAGTATACTTTGTTTTTTTTCTGAAATTCCATTATCTTCCTTGGAATGTGTAACCTAAAATATTCTCTTGTAAAAATTATTCTTTTCATCTATAAGAGAGAAAATAAAAAGCTATTTTCCGAACGAATTTTTTCGATTTTCGATAGTAATCGGATGAATTTCTGTACAAAACATATCTAAGACCGATGCACGATACATACGTTTATTGTGTGTGAAAACTTGAAAAACAATTTTAGCCATTTTGGAACCTATGAGAAAGGAACTCACACACACAATAAGTGATATATATATATATATATATATATATATATATATATATATATATATATATATATATATGTGTGTGTGTATATATATATATATGTGTGTGTGGGTGTGTTTGCGCGCGTGTGTGTGTGTGGGTGTGGGCGTGGGTGTGTGTATTAGGGTCGGTACGATTAATAGGAATGCGAAATGGGAATCGCAAAAATCGGAAGATTTAGGCGTATCGGAATCGGTATCTGAATTCAAAAAAAATGTGCGAATCTTCCGAGTAAAAACGATTCTTTTAATTGATTTTTTTTTTTATTTGAATACGTTCAATGGAATATCCACCTTTCTGGTAAAATGATAAAATAATAAATATTTATTGATTTTTAACTATTAGTAAAACTAAGATCGATATATTACACCTACAAGTGTATTTTTTTCGTTTAGGACAATATTTCCACATTTAGCGTATGTGTTTACGGTAATCGAGGAAAAATAACAACTCTATATAAAATATTTAGAGATTTATAACGAATCGGAATCGGTAATTTCGTCGGAATCGGAAATTTAGTACGGAATGGTGAAAACAATGGAGTTCACAAGAGTGAAAATTATTTGAATAATTTACTGAGGAATCACCGTATATGAATATTGTAAATCCACATCGAACTCTATTGTTGCATACTATGCGAGGAGTGAAAATGATGAATTTATTAACAAAAGGAATTATGAAATGATTTCTATTACAAGTATTAGCAAAGTATTGAATATAAAGGCAATTTACGTGATCCCTTTGTAACTTTATATGTTAACAAGTAGACTTCGTCGCAATAACATAAGAAAAGGAAGCGGGAAGATATTCGACAGCGTATTTTCAAGTAAAAACAGGGCATTTATTCTAAGTAATTCCAACAACGAATTGCATCTAGATTTTAAAAAGTTCATTTAGTTTATGCCGTTAAGTCATTTATTTTTAACACGATTTCGTCACCCACATGGTTCGCTCGCTATCATTCTGCGGCCATCTCGAGAACACGTACTCTCCCTCTTTCTACGGTCACGTGTGTCTGTTTGTCACTGCGTTTTTTTCCTTCTTTCTTTCGCTGTGATTTCACTCTGCGCAGCCGGCTTGGTCATTTACACGTGTTAGCTTTTATAGTGCTACTGCTGCGAACAAGGCCAGCGGCTATGTTACACATGGATAAGAAGTTCTTGGTAGCAAACTCTTTTCCTGGAAATTCACTTTAATTTTGCCACAAAGAGAACGGAGTCGTTTTGATATTGTGATGAAAGAGATGACTTCTAAATTATCGACGAAAGTGGTTAAGAGTTGAAATAATAAGTCAGTGGTTTAATTATGAAATATTGTACCATAACTGAGTCATGTTATCTCCGATTACTATATTTTTCGCTTTTTGTCCATCCAACCCTATTTCTTGTAAACAAGAAAACAGTCCATTGTGATAGAATTGACGTCTATCCGGCAGGGTTAGGAGGTAAGGGCTAGGGTAAAACTATAACAAAAGTAAAGAAGAATTACATCATCAGAATAAAGTTATAATAAGTGCGGAAGATGGAAAGATAATGATTTTCGCTAAGAAACACAAACGCAGCTGAAATAGTGTTTTAATCAAGGTGGGGCAGTCACGAGCAGGATAGATCGGGCTATACAGATAAAAAATTGTTTTTAAGTTCGTTTATTGAAAGTTTTAGGAAAGGTAGGCTACGGCAGTAACGGAGAGTCTACAGACTGCTTTTGGCTTGCGACAGCTAAGAAAAGTTACCGGTTTAGAATTGTTGGCGGCGCTAGTGTCCGTTGTTAGAGGTCGGAGAGATTAAAGACGAAGCATGGTGAGAGAAGATCAGACCAAAAACAGATTTCTGGTGACTAGTGAGGTCAGACAGCTAACGGGTTCTATGTTCTATGCTCTATACGTAACGGCATAATCCCCGCACACACAAACACACACACACACACGCATGCACACACACAGAGTTCAACTGATTTGCATCAAGTACTTGTCTGTTAGTGTTGTATTGTTTGCGCATAAAGAAAATGATAATCAAGTCATACATCTATTAGAGATTATAGATTTTTCTTTACTTGCCTCGCCACAGGGGAAGAGATAGACACAAGGTCGGTTTTTAATGTGAGGAAAATCCAGTTTCCTTTAAAGAGGCACTGTTTATAGGAATACATATAAATATTATCCTAGTTATGAAAAATTTTTCTCCTTCACTAACCGAGAACAGACATCATGGCATGTAGCATAAGATGAGATACTATACTGGAGTTTTGACCCGAAAATTATTTCTGTTCTAAATATAAATACCCTGAAAAAAATTCTTAAAATATTTATCGTTTTAAAAAGAATCTTACAAACCAAATATGCCTCGTCTTCCGGCTATCAAAGTACCCCCTTTATGGAAACAAAGATTAAAGTTATTTTTGTTATCATATGCCTTCAAATGCAAACGGTTCAGGAATTGTTTTAAGTTTTTATTTTTACATGGAGGTTACCAGTTATCAAGGCCCGGAGGCCACTCAGGGATAAGGGTTATTGCGTGGACAGTAATCAATGAGATAGTATTGTAGTAATCATTAGTATTGGAGATTTGATAGAGTGCGGTTTGTCAGTAATTTTTTCATGTTGGACTTGAAGACATCCAACTTGTAGTAAGGTTGGAAACAGAAATACGGACGAGAGTTCAACAGTCGCGCACTTTGAGAAAGAAGCTCTACTCATGGAATCTACGTTTGGATTTAGGAACAGATAAAGAGTAGGGAAACCTATTGACAGTAGTTTAAGCCAGACGGGTGTTTCTCGTGAAAGATTGGCGAGGGGAGACTAGAGATTGGAGCTGAGACGAGAACTTGCCATGGAAATAACGATAAATCAAACACAGGCTCGCAACTGTGAGAAAGAGACTGCAGGGAAGAGAAATAGGCACTCTACTAAGCTACGAAGTCTATTTTGTACTCTGTTAAGGCAGGATAGGCTAATTTTAGCGCTCCTGCCCAGATGCGGCAACAGTACTCCATCTTTGGAGTACTTGGCTTTTATACAGATAGAGAATTGCGTTAGTAGTAAGATATCTTCTGGAGCGGTAGCAGGATCCCACCATTTACCCCAGCGTCCTTGGCAACACACCTGATGCACGTGTTCCATTTCAGGTATGAGTAAAGGTAAAGCTCAAAAGCTTGTCAAAACATGGAGCCTCCCCAAGACGAGAACCATCCATTTCAATTGATACCAGATGGGGGTCAGAGCGTTGATATTAAAAGATAGAAGCTTAGTTTGGAGGCATTAAACGTGACTAGCCACCTCTTCACCCATTGTACCACGCGCTCAATATCAGAAGAGAGAGAATTAGAGAGAACCTTGTCATTTAATGCCTTTGATGTGTTACCGACATGGTCGTGTCATCACCATAGATGTCAACGAATGATTTAAGTATGTGTTTGGCAGATCATTGATGTAGATCAGGAAGAGAGCTCTTACAGGATGGACCCGTGAGGGACTCCAGCATTAATACTGTGGGCCTCTGATTTCTGCCCATCAATAACAACTCTTATGAACCTATCAGAGAGAAATGATTTAATGATCGAGAAAAGATTGCCAGTGATTCCGTAGCTGGAAGTCTTGTGAAATAGGTCCCTATGCCATAATTTATAGAAAGCCTTCGATATCAAGAGCAATTTCCCTAGAAAAAAGGAAGCCTTTGTCAAGAGATTCACTAAGCCTATGAGATATAACCGTTAGCACATCTGCTGTAGACTTTGCGGAGCGGAAACCATATTACATGTCATTAAAAAGGGTTTTTTCTGCTGAGTTGTTTGAATACTATTTTATTTAATATGGATTTCAACAACGTACTCATGACACACAGGAGACTTATTGGTCTGTACTGAGAAGGAGATGATTTTTCACAAGAATTCTTAAATACAAGGCATACTCATGAGGTTTTCCAGGGTGTTGGGAAGCACTTCTCTTTAAGTCAACGCTTAAACCGTTTTTTTTAAGTATTGGGGCTATTTCTGGTTGGAGCTTCTTTAGCACTACAACTGGAATATCGTCAGGGCCAGTTTCTTTACTGGAATCAAAGTTCTTGATTAGCTTTGCGGCCTCACGCACATATATTTGTATGTTGCATAGTGTGTTGTCTGTTATAAGAGGAAATACGGGAAGTTGATGGTCTTCGTCGCATAGAGTAAAATTAGCTGCAAAGTTCTTTGCAAATAGCTGGCCTTGTCTGATGCTGTCGAGATGGCCGCTGGTCCATTGATAATGGTTGGGATAGAACGCACGCTTCTGTTCAGGATCCAATTTGCTATTTGCCAGAACTGGTGGGAATCAAACCGCTGTTCAGCTACTTTGGATTTAACGGATTGAGCATATGGTTCTCTTGCATTTTTTATTACTCTTTTATAGTGGTTGCTGGCAGTCCTGAAAGCAGCTTTAGTTTCAGTGCATCTATTATGTTGGTAGCTACGAAAAAAGTGATTTCTGTGTGCGATGGCAGCAGCACATTCAGGGGAGAACCGTGGCTGGATGTTGGGGTTTGTTGAAATCATTTGGATGGTTTGAATCGGTCTATGCCTACAATTAACCATTCGGTCAGCTCTGATACTATAGAGGACACATTCTTTTTAAACATGGAACACAGAGGTATATCGGATATGAATGTACGGGAGCTATCCCAGTCAGCCATAGATTATCGATATACACTACGGTGGAGGA
Organism: Euprymna scolopes; assembly: GCF_053919585.1. Classification (NCBI taxonomy): domain Eukaryota; kingdom Metazoa; phylum Mollusca; class Cephalopoda; order Sepiida; family Sepiolidae; genus Euprymna; species Euprymna scolopes. The sequence continues at coordinate 55,600,505 of NC_136498.1, forward strand.
AATTTCAAAATGACTACCAAAAATTGCGATTTTTTATAATTGTATTTTTCAACAAATGCTGCTAAAATTCTAGTTTTGTAATATCAAATGAAAAAGGTTGTTTTAAAACACGCATAGACATATTCAATTTTATTCCTCAGCGGTTTGTGCTGTTACTTAGTTTTTGAATATTGAAAATTTATTAACTCATATGCGTTTTCTCACACAGAGACCAGCTTTTTAAGTTAAAAAGCATTTTAACATCTATATAGGTAATGAATATGTACGCACTTTCATCACAATATCGTTTAGGAATTACGAAAAAAATGGAGATATTCTCTTCTGAATTACAAATAGTTGAAATCAATAATTTCCCGATGCTTAGATATGGAACAAAGTAATGCTATTTTCAGTTTACTATTTTATCGTACATTCCAGTATATAGTTTTGATTATGTAAAAACATAAGAATTACTGTTAAACTATAGACACAGTCTCTATGCTTGCAAACCAATATCCCATTTGAAACGAGAGATCGCACATAGTGTATTTGTAAATGCGCAAATTGCATTTTTGAATTTTTGTCTCTGCAGCATCGCTTCTCTTAGTCAGCCTCTCATGGGTGGGTCAAGATCATATCGTGGTTGTTGACCGCCTAAGCGTATTACCTTTTAAGAAAAAAAACATTCGTGTGAAATACACTAGAGATTTGCTGAGTTTTTCACAGAATTATTTAGAGATAGGGTTTACTCATCGCGGGAGGGGCAACCTAGCTAAAATTATATCCATTTGAACTAATCTTTCTAACTTCAAAATTTAAAGACGTAGACGGACAGAGTCATCGGTAACATTTATCTTAGATAAGTGCATTCTTGTCGCATCTCATCGGTACAACTTTCCGAAAGAGAATGACAAGAAACACTTTTTTCTTCGAATACATTATCTCATCATCTCATATTTTTCGACACCTGTTTTATTTAAGAATTCTAAAATATCACCTTCACTTTAATCAAACCGTTGTATACAGTTCTTTTCTGGTTATATGCCATCCTCTCAAAAATGTAAACTTGCTGAACTAATCGTTCCTTACTAGCATACGGAATCAATATATTACATTTTGTAAATTATATGACTCATATTAAAACAATCTGCACTATTCTGTTGTAATTCTGTTACAAAATGCTGAAAGACCATACCGAAATAAAATCAATCTATTATTTAAGGAATGATTTGGAGATATGTATAACTATGGAAATATTTAATCGCAAGGATATCTTGCTAGTAATTAGGTTTAAAATAGTCGTGTTTTAAACACAGATTATTAGGTTGTGTCCGTTGATTCTTGTTGCTATATTTTAATCACTTATTTTATTTTATTATTTTACTTTCTTTATGTGTTTTTGTTTTATTGATATTTTTATCGGTGTTATTACTTTTTACGTGTAGTTTCATCATATGTGGTGTTCTGATAAAGATTTTTATTTTAATATTATTCCCTTTTAGTTTTATTAACTTGCTGACACTGAAAACTGTTTAGTTGGAATTTTTAAACTATAATATATATATGAGTGTATGTATATATGTGAGTGTGTATGCGTGTGTGTGTATATGGGTGTGTGTGTGTGTGTGTGTGCGTGTGTGTGGTGTGAGTCGTCCTATGACAGTAACACTAAGTTAAACGGTGACCGTTTTAAAACGTTAGAAGTTTAGTTGTGACTTGGAAATTTTTCCAAATAGCTGAACACGTTTAGAGATCAAAACATTTGTTTTTCTTTGTTTTTTTTACAAAAAAAGTCAGCACTTATCAAGGCCCAAGAGCTACTAGAGCATAATGATTAATAAGGGTATAGTGGTCAATCGGACAATGACGTAGTAATTGTTGTTGTTAGTTAATTGTCAAGAACTTGTTTCCGTTGGACTTGGAGACGAGCATATTATAGTCTGCCGGAAATCAGGCAAATCGAAGACAGTTCCACAGTTCTAAGAAAAACAAACTTTGTTTATTAAATCTACGTTTAGGTTTTGGCACGGAAAAAGGGGGGATTATTGATAGTGTTTTCAGATAGACGAGTATTTCTCGTGAAAGTTTGCCGATAGGGAACTATGGGGTGGAGCTTAGACGAGTACTTGCCATGAAATAAACGATAAAGCAGAGACAGACTCGCAACCTCTCTTTTGTGAGAAAAAGGCTGCAGGGAAGAGAAAACGACATCCCTCACAAGGCTACGAATGATAGTTTGAACTCTGCCAAAGCAGGATAGGTCTTTCTAGCAGCCCCTGTCCAAATGTGGCAACAGTACTCTATCCTTGGACGTACCCGGCTCTTATACAGGTAGAGAATTGGATCAGCACTGAGATATCTACTGGATCAATAGGAAGATCCCAATATTTTCCCAGCAGCCTTGGCAACAGATTTCATGTACGTTTTCCATTCCATATTAGGAGTAATGGTCAAGCCCAAGAGCGTGTCAAAAGATGGAGCCTCCTCAAGACGAGTGCCATTCATTTCAGTCCATGCCAGATGGGGATGATGATGTAAAGACAAAATCTTGGTTTTAGGTGAATTAAAAGGAACCAGCCATCTCTTTCTCCATTGTACCACATGCTTACGATTAGAAGGGAGATAATAAGAGAGAACTTGGTCGTTTATAGTCTTTTATGTGCTACCATAGATGTTTCTGTTGTCAGCATAAATATCAAAGAATGATCTAAGGATATGATTTGGAACATCATTGATGTCGATTAGGAAGAGACATCGGCCTAGGATGGAACCCTGAGAGATTTCAGAATAAATACTGTGAGCTTCTGATTTATGCCCATCAACCACAAGTCTTATGAAATATGTATACAACACCATATATTCCCAAATGGGTTAGCATCTCCTTTTCTTGGGTTGTCATGGCTTCATGTCGCTGATCTAATGAGAATCGGTGTGTTCTCGTGATTATACCCTATAAGATGATAGTATGATATAATCTTACAATATAATGGGCAATTTAAACAATATACTAGTCAGAAGTAGCCATAAAATAAATTTAATTTTAATGTAACCGGTTAAGAGAAAAAGGACAGGGATGGTCTTATTAAAAACAACCACTTTTCAGCTCATGAATACATTTTTTCATATAGTCTCCATGATTCTCAATACAATTTTGCTAGCGATGAACAAGAGAAAGGATGCCTTTGCGATAAAGGTCAGCATTCGTCGAGGCAGTGTATTTTTTCGCACGGTTGTAATGATGGTGTTGTCCGTGTAATGCTGGTCTCGCAATGTATCGTAAAGAGCTACAATCAAGTGGAAGTCTGACGTTCCAGATCGGGTCTATACGATGGGTGAAATTACTTGATCACACATTTCGTGGTCTTCCATGAGTAGCGCGGTCTGTTTGTAAACAGAATGCATACCTATTTTCCTTATGCGGACAAACCGAGCCTCTAGCTTTGTCAGTGTTTAAAGGTAACGTTCAGAATTAACAGTCAAACCTGTTTGGAAAGTTATCCTCGAGGATAAAGTCATTTCTGTCCAAGAAAACGGTATACATAACTTTGCATGCAGATCTATGCAGCGTGAACATTTTTCATTGCTGACGAGTGTGAATGGTAAGATTCCATCGATTGATGTTTGAAGTCCGGCTCAAAGTGTTCCCACCACGCCTCGACATCAGTTATGGTGTGCTCCAAGAATCCGTCATCTTCGATTGCGTACTGATTTAATAAGTAATAACAGAAAACCCGCCAGTGTTTCATTTTAATATTACAAAAAAAAAACATCGTGGCCCCTCCATTAGCATGTACATTTCTGTATCCTCGAAATGACAACACTACATTTCATTCACCGTCATCCGAGAAATAAAGCTGATATTAATCGAGATTCACAGAGTTTTCTGGAATTGTGATCGTGCATGAGCATCAGCGGTGCGCTTTATCACTCACATCACGGTTTTAAATAAAAGAAAAAAAGAGCTCTCGGTCGGTTTCAATGAAAAGTGGGGCAATGTTGGCAACTGGTTTGGCTGCCCCATACCCAGCATTACAATCTTCAAAGGAAGAAAAAATAATATATAAAAAAAGTGAAATCGTCGATGCTAACTTCTAACTGTGCTGGAATAAAGTGAACCAGTTTTAGAAACGTTCAGCACGCACCGGTGAATGTTGCACATTGTCTGCAACTCTCTACCGAAGACTAGGCTATCGACGCCATATCATTCACGGAGATTGATAAAGACGAACATGAGAACTCCTACTGGAACAGGAGGATGAGCCTACGGTGGTGATGGTCTTTTATTTGAGTTCTTACTTACGGAGTTTGATTAGAAAGGATTTTTTTTTGTTTTTACTCTCTGATCTGTTCGACATCACTATTGGCGCATACTAAATTATTATTTTACAAATGCTCCTCCTGGTGAAGTAATTCTCCTATAAATGTCAATTCCTTCTTTGTTACAATTCATAGATTTATTTGTTTAATTGTTAAACTTCTTCAGAAATTGGAAATCGCCTAAAGATGAACTACAACTAACCGTGATATAAAATTAGTTACCGTAATTAATGAAACTTGGAGACATAAAAACAACAGTGTGAAGGAAAATTATGTTAATTTTAAAGTCCAAATATATGTACGCTGTACTAGGTTTGATCAAAATCAGTTCAGGTCATGCGATTTCTCTATTTCAATTATTTACTTTTCATCGTTTATAAAAATTCGATTTTTAAGATTCCGATATCGAGATTCAGATTACCTTCCAATTTTATTGACAGACATATGGGGAGAAGGTCATTAGTTTTTAGGGGTGAGTTCACGACAGGTTGTTGAATAGCACTTAATGATGTTTTGTAATGAGGGGCGGACTATTATTATGAGCCGGATTTATAGAAATATTTTCAGTGAGAAAGATTGGTAGGTTTTATATTTAAATGTGAGAAAAAATAGATGTATTGTAAAACCATAAACAAAAAACATATTAATGAGTTAAGAAGGCATATATTCACAAAAGATGTAATTTATATATGTTCAAAATGGAAGGACCGCAGCAATATGGGAAACCAGCTCGCTAGTTGGTTGTTTTTGTTTTACGGCATATCAACCCTTTTCAGGTTATTTAATGCCACATCCAGTGATTTTGAATAAAGAATTTTTTAATAGAATATTTCTTTCAAGTCAGTTTCTATTTAACCCATAGTTGGGACCCTAACAGGTGCTACCACTCCGGGTCAGACTAGATCTGGCTCCACCCTCTCTAAAGCCAGCAAGCTGGGGTCTCGCCATCGGATATAGTTTAAGGTCATATCCACGACCCAATATGGAAAACAGAATATGCATGAATATTTTTAGAGCTCGAGTAAAAGCAAGAGATTCATTAGCTTAGACCTTGGAAGAAGTCTGCATTAACTAATTAAGAGCAGTGAATTTTCGAGGTCAGGAAAATCGTATTCAAAACTTCACTACTCAATTAAATAAATTATAATTTATTGAAAGTTGTATTAAGAGTCTCCGTTCTTTTGATAAAGTATTATAATTTGAATTCCGTGAAAAAAGATTATAAACAAAGACGCTACATGCTATCGTTTTGATGCCAATCTTACGTATAACAATACATATTTCTGTTTACTATAAAAACTGTGAGATTATTTTTATTCAACGTTATGCATACGTGAGAGTGAAAATATTATATTGATTTGTTGTATTTGTTTATTTGGGTGTGTTTTTTTACATATATATTATTTTCAGTATATATCGAGCTGTTACTTTCTTACTGGTTCACAATATTTATATTAATGGCTTTTGGTCACCAGTTTTGTTTGTTTTTACTTTGGGTGTTTTATAATGGGAGAAGTATGTTGGGATGTGTTGGATTCGGTGAAAAAAAAGTTTTTTTTATAATAAGAAGTGAGGATACGAGATGCATTGTCATACGATAAACAAAACAAAATAATGAGCTCAGACGGCATCTATTCACAAAATAGTAATTTTATACATGTTTAAAATGGAAGCTTGCAGCAATAGGAAAAACGTAGAATGTTAGTGAATATGTGTTTAACATTTGTGTAAAACGACGGGAGTGAATTAATTTACACATTGTAAACTTCTGAATCAAATAATTAACAGGGATCAGAAAACTATTATTAAAAATTCTCTGCTTAATTAAATAAATTAAAATCCATTGAATGTTGTGCATAAGAGTCAGTGTTTTCTGTTTATCATATTAGAAAAAAAGTTCAGCGAAAAAGATTGGGAATATATCAATCAGTTTGTATGTGTTTTCATTAGTTAAAGACGAACATGAGAACTCCATACACGAACAGGAGGAGGAGTCTACGGCGGAGATGGTCTTTTATTTGAGTTCTTACTTACGAAGGTTGATAAGAAAGGCATAATCACGTTAACACACCGGTTCCTGTCAGATAAACGAAGTTAAGCAACGTTGAGTCTGGCCATTACTAAAATGGTTGACCAATTTAGGAATACCAGGTGATGTATGTAGGAGGACGTCGACACCTCCCTGCAAAAAGTTGCAAAAACCTTACACTCGTCATCTCCCCTAACGGGGATATACATGCGACTGGGGAACGCTTGTGAATTTCATACTCCCATGAAATGTCCTGCTTCGGAAGAAGTCCGTTAAACCCTGAATAGGGTTAGTGCTGACTTCACACACATTAGTTAAGGGATGCACAAATGCGGTGTTCAGAAAAGAGTTAAGCATTTTGATTTTGGACACTGAATGGTAAACTTCAATGCATCGGTATAATTCTCAAAGAAGATGTTGAACAGAATACATAAACATTGTATTCGAAATAAAGATATTGAGCCTTAAAATTCAACAGCCACAAAAAAGCACAATACGTATGATAGTACGTAAACCCACCCACTTCCGATAGAAAGAAAATATGCCTGTAACGATGGCCACGTTCTTTCCAGTAGAGACAATTGTAAAAGAAATTGTGTACATAATTTATCTTAAAAAATTGTAATTTTATTTTAAGATATAATAAAGTGAATGCCGAGAACATTACGCGCAATGGGTGTAACGGAACCATTAAAAATACATTGTTGTTTAGAGAAACAGTTAAAATTAAGTTTGCAGATCTCCCTGCCAAATAACCTAGTTCCACAGAAACTCATTCCTACATGAGATCAACACAAGCTAAAAGTATTTCTCTCTCTTTGAAATTAGGTATCAATGCCGGCAAGTAGTGTTATTCGTTACTCATGCATTATAAGCTATGCTAAGTACTAAGAAAGAGCTGTTTTCCATTCATTGCTTTTCCCTTTAATCAAAGTCAAACAAATGTGTGATAAAAATGTTTCTTTGCGTTTGATAAACTCACCAATTAACCGAAGTTAATCAGCTATAAATCTGGGTAGTACAAGTCGGAAATTTGAAAATGCTATTCGTTGTGTATTGCACCGGGACGTAAAAATTTCTAGGCCAGAATTTAGAGGCAGTTTTAATTCATTGGGAAACATGCACCCTCAGTATTCGTAAATACATGAAATTCTTATGTAAAAGCTGACGCCTTTTGTCTGTTCTGTTCTGTGGCATCCATAGTGTCGACTGAGATTAGCAGTTGTACCAAAAACTGTGAATCGTTATACACAAAGGCTTTATCACTATAAATAAATCATGTGTTAATTTCCGAACTACTTAGTTGTGGTGGCGGATGCCATACGTCCAAATGTACGTGCGCATACACCATATATATATATATATATATATATATATATATATATATATATATATATATATATATATATATATATATATATATATATAGCATAAGGTATATGGAATGATGTATATATATATATATATATATGTACATATATGTACCTTAATTGACATATAAATTTTAATGACGTACTACCTAGCTCTACCTATATATTGAGCACTATTGAAGTAAATAATGAAAATTTACGTATATAATTTTATCTTCGTATATTAATTGATGTGATTAAGTGAAGTTAAATGTGTAGCGTGAGGTTCTGTCAACAAAGGTTTTTACTATTTAAGTTCTTCATGAAGAAAACAGATGAACACAAATACAGTGCCGTCAAAAAGGCAGTGTCCACTTGTAATTATATCAAAAACTGCAAATTAAATTTAAATTTAATGAAACTGGTAAAACAAACTGTACATTATTTGACCCGCCTTTTGTTCCTCTATAATTTAATCTATTCATATTTTAAATTCAATTGAAATATTCTAGTTTTCACGTCATTTAAAAAAAATAACTTAATTTGAAGAGGCAAAAAGAAAGTCAGAAGTAACACATTCGCCTAACACCAGCTATTATTATCGCCCCTAAATCAGTTTAAAATATCCAGCAACAGGCACAAAGCATCGCTAATCTTAATTGTTGTTGTTCCAGGTTATACAAGGTAACATTTATTCCATATGCTACGACTTTCTCTTAATGATCCTCAGGAGCTTATTAATCTCCACCTCTCTGGTTTACCCAATGGAGAAATTGGCCACAGATTGAAATGTAATGATAAAACGGTACGAAAGACTGTGCAAAAACACAAAAACACCGGCAGTGTTCGTGATGTCCCTAAATCTTGTCGTAGTAGACAATGCTATCAAGATCCGGAGCCTAAGAAAATGATTTTCATTGGCTCCCCACACCCAACAACAGTGCAATCTTGTGGAAAAGTGCTCTCGTTCTACGGTCAAGAACAGATAAAAGGAATTTAATTTTCGAGGATATGTTACAAGACGCAATGAAGATCATGAATCTTCATATTGGTCCAAAGTGTTTTCTAGCGACGAAAGCAAGTTCAATAGGCTAGACAGTGATGATAAGCAGTACGTCCGTCGAAGGAAAAACAAATTTATTCCTAGGTCCTCGGTTTAAATGCTGGAAGGTGATGGAGGTTCAGTATTGGTGTGGGGCATGATTAGTACCAATGGTCCAGGGCCGATAGTTCGCTTGCAAGGTCGGGTTAATTCGACCAAGTACATTACTATGTTGAGCGAACATGTTCTACCCTACTTTATTCCGAATATCGATAATAATCCCATCTTCATGCAGAATAATGCTCCCATTAACACATCTGGCAATGTCATGAGGTCTCTGGAAGAGCATGATATTCCGTTTTTGGATTGGCCTGCACTATCTCCAGACCTCAATCTTATCGAATACGTATGGCATTACATCAAGCAACAGCTAGAAAAGTAGGATGCACTTTCCCCGGAGTATTGCTGCAGTTTAATTTAAAGAATTCCCAAGCGATTGTATGTAGTCAAATTGCAGAAGAGCTATGCTCCTAAACCTTAACTAGTTCATTGTGTCCCTGTTGTATTTGTGTTGCATTAATGTCACAAAGTTACATTTAAATAACAATTTTCCATTGTGCGGACTTTCTTTTTGCCTCCTCAATTTGATTTTTTTTTTAAATTAGCTTGAACACTAGAATATTTAAATATAAAGTCAAATATGAACGGGTGAATCTGTAGATGAATAAAACGTCACTCAAATCAGGTACAATTTGTTTGAGCAGGTACATTAAATTTAGCTTGAATTTGCTGGTTTTCAAAAAATTACAATTGCGGACTTTCTTTTTCCGCCCGTATATATATATATGTGTGTGTGTGTGTGTGTGTGTGTGTGTGTGTGTGTGTGCGTGCGCGCTCGTAAATGAATTAACATATACGTTGCTTACGTAAATATGTTGGTGGTTTCAAGTGTACATTGAATTGCGTGCTTTAAAGTGAGGGATAGAGAGAGCATAGCTGAGGAGCAGAAGTGTGTATTCCAGCTCAATAGGCACATGATTCGCTGGAAAAATAATATCTGAACCTCGAAAAACCTATAAATTTCCATTTTCGCCCGACACCCCACCCCACCACATCTTTTTCACTGCACTTTTTTTGTGCTGGAAGAGGTCATCTTAGACGTAGAGAGGCGAACGATTTTCAAGAAATAGATGTGTTTCGCGTATGTACCAGACAGAAAACGGAGACCAATTGCTGCCGGCCAAACTGCATCATATGTGATGACTGTACTAACTAGCCTCACGTGTAACAGCTTCGGCCCCTGGCCTTGTATTAACATATGCCATCCACATAACAAACCCTGTGATCCTTAGCTGCATGTAATACTCGGAGGCTTGATAAATGTTTAAGCAGCAGATACGCGATCCGCGAAATCCGGTAGGTGATAAAGTGGTGAAAGTGAGTTGTTTCCCCTTAGGCTTGAACCATGCGACCTATAAAAAAATTTTGTACGCGAAATCTTAAGACACCGATTGAAAAAATATATATTAGAACAACTAAACGTACTGGCAGGAACTCATTTATTTTCCAATTATGAAAGAAAACTTTTTAAGTGTAAGTATTACTGATGCCTGCATATATATATAAATATATATATATATATATATATATATATATATATATATATATATATATATGCATATATATATAAAGAGAGAGAGGGAGAGAGGGGGAAAATTTAGAGAGAGAAAGAAAGATACTACATATATATTACACATTTTACAAATATATATATATATATATTTCCTCAAAAAACCTGTTTAGCAATATATATATATATATATATATATATATATATATATCCTCAAAACCTATTTAGCAAATAGCGTACGATTATGACCATCTCCAAGATTAAGTAATCCTTGTACATATTGAAATTTCTTTATGTATGAAAAACAAAAAGGGCGGATATTACATATGAGAAATATTAAAAAGGAGAAAGCTTTAGAATCAAGTCTCCCATTTCTCTTATTTAAGCTCACTGGAAATCATAGCAGCAAGTTTTAGTATTCCCTTCATCAAGGTAAGGATTTTGGGGTAAATCAGATATTTTCTAATTCATATGCATAACTGAGAAGACATGAGAAAGATTAAAACAGTTTATGGCGTTAAGAAAAGTAGAAAAATAGGTTCTGGATGATACATGATCTCCTTAATGTGTCTACTTTATGTCAGTAGTTTAACAACGAGTTTTTTTTTTGTAAAATTCTGGTCCATAATGTCTGAGATTTAGGAATTATCAACTTCACCCAAAAAGGAGTTTATATCTATCTATTTTTCTATCTCGGGACCTATCTATCTATCGTTATATTCATATACATATATATATATATATATATATATATATATATCCATATATATATATATATATGTGTGTGTGTGTGTGTGTGTGTGTACATATGTGTATGGATATATATGTATGTGTATATGTATACATATATGTATATTTATATTTATGTAATTATATGTATGTATGTATATATATATACATACATATAATTACGTAGATATAAATATACATATATGTATACATATACACACACATATATATGCATACACATATGTATACACACACACAATTTCACTATTTAATTGAAAAACCAGTGAATATATATATATATATATATATATATATATATATATTCACTGGTTTTTCTATTAAATAGTGAAACTTTCATACTTTTTGTTCGATGCGATAAACCTACATTAAAATCTGCAGGCTGTAGTGTTAAAATTTTATGACAATTGTAAAAAGAAAAACTATATTTGGAAACAAAGTAAATATGCCCAAATTTCTCTAAGTTGGTATATATTGTGTCATGGCCAGCCTGCTTTTGTTTAGCTGTTTTGAGATATTTTTTCTTAAGGTTGTTTGCTTGAACATCTCCTCTCTGGCCTTTCCATCCACTAATGAATATATATATATATATATATATATATATATATATATATATATATATATATATATATATATATATATATATATATATATATATATATATATATATCCACAAAACCTCGGGGTTTGATGAAAGGGAGATAAAAACTTGCTGGTATGATTTCAAATGATCTAAAATAACCGCATGGGGATACTTGATTCCAAATATTCCTCATAGGCTATATCTCCCCACTTATGGAAACAAGGAACGATCATGAATATTCCCAGGATTAAATAATCCTTATACACTGTGAAATTTACTTCATGTATAATAACCAAATAGGTAAGATATAACAAATTAGTAATATTTGGAATCAAGTCTCCCATTACTATTATTCATATCATTTGAAAATATAGTAGCATTTTAGTGTCTCCTCTATCCAGATCATAGATTTGGGAAAAATATCAGTTATTTTGCAATTATTGTAATTTAAGAAAACAAATGACTATGATTGAAACATTAGTAAAGTTGCAGTAATTTTCCACCCTTAAAATCCTTTAAAATGACTACTATTAGAGGTGTCGATGATGCTGAAAATAAAAATAATGTTTAAAATGCCAGGACACAAGTAATTTCCAGAATATGGAGAAATTACAGGTTCAAAACATGGGGGATCCCTTTTTCATAATAATTTAACGTAAAATGAGCTCCCATATTTCAACCACTTTTTTGGACGGAGGCATCTGTTTGTTTTTTAGCGGTGGTGTATATTTGGTAATTCTGGCCTTGTAGACTTAAAAACTTATATAAAAAAACAGGTTTTCGGGTGTGTTGCAAACGAATATTGCATTTCAAATTTTCGCAAATAGTTATTTTTCAGGGTATTGGGAATTGTAATTCTTTATGTTATAAGTGTTGGCCATTGTTGTACTCGAAAGCGCGCATCTGTTGCTAAATACTGTATAGATATATATGTATTAGTGATGTGACGATTCACGAATTTTCCCCGCTTCCGAGACAATTACCGATTACGTTCAAAATTTCCGAGTCCTATACGAGTACTGATTCCGATTCTCATTCTTTAAAATTTTCCCAATATTCAATTAGAAATGTATTGCTTGGAGAAAAATGTGTTTGATTGCCTAAAAACCCGGTGTAATGTCTGTATTCATTTTTGCAAAATGTAAAATGTATACTAGGGATGATAATGGGGGCCATATTATGCATGAGTAAATCTTATTAGTATTTTCTCAATTTTTCTTGTAATGGATTAAAAGTTCCGATAACGAAGATTTATTTTTTTAAACGAAGCTGTTTTTTTTACGTAGGCGTCACCACTTATTAAGGCCGATAGACCACTCAAGGATAATGGTTAAAGAGTGTAGAGTAGTTGGTTTGCAAGATTCGTTCTGAATGTTATTTTAATTTATTCATAATGTAAAATATTCGACGATTTGTATGCACAATAAGAGGACGGTGTGCAAATGGAATAGTTTACAATATCCTTCTTTCCTTTCCCTTCTCAAATTGATGTGCATGGCTGTCACCCCGGGGGTGGGGGAGCCTCTTCTGAAGGCAATACACAAGGAATCCCGAAAATAATTTGCTAATGGCATGTGAACAAATCCCATAGATTACTGGAACCATGTCCTATAGTCTGATGAAACGACATTGAAATTGTTTGGTTCAACCTGCTTTAAGCATGTGCGGCGGCGACCAGGTGAGGAGTACAAACATAAGTGTGTCATGCCTACAGTCAAGCCTGTTAGTGGGAATGTCATGGTCTGCGGTTGCATGGATGCCGTAGATATTGGAGAGTTACATTTCATTAAGGGAAACATAAACTTTAACATTAACTGTCAAACACTGAAACAGAGCATAATACCCTCCCTCCAGAAACTGACTCGCAGAGCAGTGTTCCACGATGTCAATGACCACTACTGCTTTTCTGAAAAGGTTGAGGGTAAAGGTGATAGGTAGGCGAAACATGTCTCCAGGCACCTTTGGGGCATCCTCAAACAAATGGTGGAGATGCGCAAAGTATCAAATATTCGCCAGCTCCGGGGCGTCATAATTTAAGACTGGAAGAGCACTCCAGTAGCTATATGTAAAGATCTCGTAAACTGCATGCCAAGGAAAGTAAAGGCAGTCTTTGGATAATGATGTTGGTCCCAACAAAATACTGAGAGCTTACATGATATGTGTTTACATTGACATCTTTCCGTAAGGGATGTACTCGCTCTTGTTTCCAGAGAATTAGATTTAATGGCAATATTTGAGTTATTTTGAGAAGAAAATAAATTAGCTCCGTTATATATGCTGCACACAGACTACTATTAATTATGGCAGACATATTTTTCAGTGTTTTTCCCTGAGGAGATATACTTACTTAAATATTTTAAGAAATGTAAGGGGTATAATCACTTTTGTAATACACTGTATATATATATATATATATATATATATATATATATATATATATATATATATATATATATATATATATCTTTATATATAAGTATATCTGTACTAGTAACCAAATAAAATATTGAAAGCTAGTATCTTTGATTCTATACGATGAAACTACATGAGAATTTGCAGTGTATTTGAAGATTATAATACTATTCTATGGTTAAAATTTTAGGACAATTATGAAAAGAAACTATACTTTCAAACTTATTAAGAATGTCCCAATTAAGCTGCTTTAGTATATATAATGTCTGGGAAGGCTAACCTCAGTTTTGCCGCAAGTGAATTAATTTTGCTTACGATTTTTACGTGCTTGATTATGTCCCCTGTGTCCTTGCCAAGACACTAATATATATATATATATATATATATATATATATATATATATATATATATATATATATATATATATGTATATATATTCATAATATTATTTTGTATTTCTATCTATCTCTCTCTCTCTCTCTCTCTCTCTCTCTATATATATATATATATATATATATATATATATATGTATATAGTAAGTTATAAAATATATATGGAACTTTAGCTGCACAGAATATTATGTGTTTCATCCACGCTAGGGTTCATCAGGCTTGTGCCTGATGAATCCTAGCGTGGATTAACGCGGAATAATCTGTGTAGCTTAGGTGCCATATATATATATTATAACTTACTACCTAGCTCTACCTATATATTGAGCATTGTTGAAGTAAATATTTAAAGTTTACGCATAAATTTATATTTCGTATATTAATTTATGTGATTAAACTAAGTAACCATGAATGTATATATATATATATATATATATATATATATATATATATATATATATATATACATATATATTACTATATATGTATATATATATTAAAATATATCCATTTTGCTTATTATTGGGTGGGACTAAATATTTTTAAAAAATAAAATAAAGGGTAATATATTATATGGTAACAATAATATAGTTCAACAATAACACATGAAAGTTAGATAGCCAGAATCAAAGTATGATATACCAACTTAAATGATATTTAGGTTCGACTTTACGGAGCAACATTTTATTAAAGTATGTATTTTTAAACTACATTACAGATTTTTTAATAAAAATAATCTGACATGATGATGCTGTTTTTCAGAAACAGATGAAATATAAACAGCCTAGGCCGATTCATACTATCCAACATATTCAACAAAAACCTAACAGCCAGCCATGGTAATCCCCAGAATGTGCTGCGGCCATCGCGCACAGAAATCACTGTTTCCATAGCTATTAACGTAATAGATGTACGAAGACTAAAGCTGCTTTCAGGACTGGCGGCAACTACTGTAAAGGAGTAATAAAAAATGCACAAGAGCTTTATGCTCATTCCGTTAAATCCAAAGTAGCTGAGCAGCGGCTTGGTTCCCACTAGTTCTCGCAGATAGCAAATAGAATCATGAACACAAGTGTGCGTTCTATCCCAACCATCGGCAATTGGCCTGAGGTCATCTCCTCAACATCAGACAAGGCCGAACTATTTGCCAAGAACTTTGCAGCTAATTCTACCTTTTGGGACGAAGGCCATCACCTCCCCGTATTTCCTCCTATAACAGACAACACGCAATGCAACATACAAATATATGTGCCTTCATTCCAGTATAGTAATTGACCCGGACGGTATTCCAATTATAATGTTGGAAAAACTTCCACCAGAACTTGGCCCTATGCTTACAAAACTGTTTACGCGCGGCTTTAAGGAGAAGTGATTTCCAGCACCCTGAAAAACATCATCAGAACCCCCTGTATTTAACAATTAAGGTGATAAGTCACCTCCCTCTCAGTACAGACAAATAAGTCTCCTGTGTGTCATGAGAAAGCTGCTGGAATCCATATTAAATAGAAAAGTAGTCAACCAACTCAGCAGAAATAACCTTCTTAGTGGCATGCACTAGTCTTTCCGTTCTGCTAGGACTACAGTAGATGTGCTAACGGCTATATCATATAATTAGTGAATCTGTCGACAACGGCTTCTTATCAAGGGCAATTTCTCTTGACATATCAAAGGCTTTTGAAACGGTATGACATAAAGGCCTACTTTACAAGATTTCCAACTACGGTATAACTGGAAATGTTTTCTCAATTATTAAATCATATCTCTCTGATAGGCTCATAAGCGTAGTAGTTGACGGGCAGAAATCAGAGGCCCTCAGTATTCATGCTGGAGTCCCTCAGGGGTCCATCCTGGGCCCACCTCTTTTCCTGATGTACATCAATGATCTCCCAAAACACATACTTAAATCGTTCGTTGACATATATGCTGATGACACGATCATCTATCACAACACATCAGAGGCCGTAAATAACAAAGTTCTTTCTGATCCCCTATCCTCTGATCTTGAGCGAGTGGTACACTGGGGAAGAGGGAACTGGTTACTTTTAATGCATCTAAAACCAAGCTCCTATCTTTACATCATCAACGCTCTGATCTCCATCTGCCATCAATTGAAATGGATGGCTCTCGTCTTGGGGCTCCATGTGGTGACAAGCTTCTGGGATTGACATTTACTCCTGATCTGAAATGGAACACGTACATCGTCTGTTGCCCAGGTCGCTGGGAAGATTATAGGACCCTTTTACCGTTCCAGAATATATCTCACTACTGATGCAATTCTCTATCTATATAAAAGCCAAGTACGTCCAATGATTGAGTCCTGCTGTCACATCTGGGAAGTAGCTGCTAAAAACAGCCTATCCTGCCTTGACAGAGTAGAAAATAGACTTCGTTGCTTAGTGGGGATGGCTCTTTCTCTTCCCTGCAACCTTTCTCACACAGAAGAGACGTTGCGAGCCTATCTTTGTTTTATCGTTATTTTCATAGCAAGTGCTCGTCCGAGCTCTAATATCTATTCCCCCCGCCAATATTTCACGAAAAACACCCGTCTAGCTGAAGCCACTGTCAGTACGCTTCCCCACTTTTTATATGTGCTACAACCAAAGCGTAGATTCCATGACCAAAGCTTCTTTCTTAGAAGTGCAGGTCTGTGGAACTTTCTTCCGTTAGCGTGTTTCCCACCAGACTACAACTTAGATGTCTTCAAGTCCAACATAAACAAATTCCTGATGAATTACCCACTTAAGTAAGACACTTCATCATATCTCCAATACTAACGATTACTACGATATTATCCCATTAATTTCTGTACAGTCAATAACCCTTATCTTCGAGTGGCTTTCGGGTCTTTACCTCCATGTAAAATAAACATTTATGCAAATATGTAGCCAGTATGTCTTGTATAAATTTACGATAATACAGTTTAATGAAATTTACGCTGGAATGAGCTTCACGCATAATCCGATCCTTCATACTTCATCAACAGTGGTGCCAGGCTTTGCCCGGGTGTTCGGAATTGTAAAAGAAAACAAAAGTGTTAGTAGGGAGGGAGCCTCGAACCCGAAAATTTGAAAATAATTTCTGACGAGGACGCTTCACAGAACGTCTGAAACGCGTAAAAACGATTTCAATGATTTAAAAACAATATTACAATGATCCAAACATAATTCTCCATGCAAAACGAAGACACGGAATAATAAAATAATGTTAAAAAATACACATTGTTGGTGACTACCCCCTTATTTAAATATACATCTTTCTTTCGTTGGAATTTCTTAACCCATTTTATATATATATATATATATATATATATATATATATATATATATATATATATATATATATATATATATACAGAGAGAGAGAGAGAGAGAGAGAGAGAAATAGATATATAGAAATGGTGTTAAAAATTTAAAAAAAAATGACTCGTGCACCACCACCGAGAAATGAAGACTTAACTTTTAATTTACGATTTACTTTTTCCTGTGGCGTTAATGCTCGCTGCATTGCTAAATATAAAACATGAACTAATACCTATTACGTCAACATACATATTCTTAATGTCGTCGTTCGGCTTTTACAAATTCCATTTTCTTTTATTTTCAACCTTTTGCATCGATTTTCCCGGGGAAAATCCAAATATTAAGTTTTACATTTGTTCGAATATTGTATACATTAAGTTTCATGTCTGTAAGAGTTTGATGGGTAAAATGCTTTCAACAAATATATATATATATATATATATATTGTTGTGAAGGAACATAACTGGCTATACACCGGTTACAAACTGTATATATATATTGGACTGTTTGGCAGACAGCGGCAGACAAGCAGTCGCAGTAAGACGGATAGTCTTACGTGTTGATTATCAGACTTTCTTCCCCATACTTGTTACTATGTACTTCTATTTACCTTAGGCGAGCAGCCTTACGTTTCTGTATTATAAATAAACCCCATTACACATACCACTCGGTGTAACCCACGTTTGTCTTTATTTCCTAAGTATTTAGGAATATAACAATGGCGACGAAAGGATGTTCTTTCTCTTAACAGAGATAAATTACCGTACCAAGGACTGTGTACAATGCAAGGATTTTTTGTTTTACGAAAAAAAACAAACTACACAAGGATTTTTGACCACGTGCGTCAATGAATTTAAAAAATGTTCCTACCTAAAGTAGCGAAAAGTACGGATTTTTCTTCGTAAAGAACTCACAAGAAATTATAGAAACATGTTCAAGGTAAAGTGGAATTTATATTTATTTTGACAAGTAAAAAAAAAAAAAAAAAATGGTCGCAAGTTGAATTCGAAACTACACTAAAGGATTACGAGTTTCGAAAGAAAAAATATAAATACAACGACTATTGTACCATTTTATGCCACGTGGGAACGGCAGCCATATATATTTTTTTTTTGGAAAATTAATTGTTTGTTATTGCCTTTATATAAATAATTGGAACTATTTGTCGTGGGAAGTAAGAAATATTTTGTGTATGAACTTACGTTGTTGAAAAAAAAAAAAAAGAATTATTTTACAAAGCCTGTTGAATTACTATGGATGAACTTTGTTGAAACGTGTTGCGTCTGCATATTGCTACTAATTTACGATATACGTAAATTTACGATTTTTCTTTGGAATTATTGTGTAGAATTCGAAAAGACATTTTTGTACTAGAAGCTAACATGGAACAATTAGCAGAGTTAACTAAGGCTCTAGCCCTTAGCATCCAGGAACAGACAAAAATGACTCAACAATTTTTAGCGCAACAACAACAACAACAACAAATTCAACAACAACAGCTACAGCAACAGCTGCAACAACAACAAGAAAGAACACAAAAAAACTTTAGAGGCACAACAAGAACAAACAAACATACTACAACGACAAATGTCGACACAGCAAAAGAATTTAGAAAAGCTAATTCTAACGTCGACCGGGAAGAAGACTAATTTTTCTGCCGAGGGTATTTCAAATTCACTAACGGAATTTCGTTACTCCCCGGATACTGGTGTTACTTTCCCTGCATACTACAGAAGATACGAAACAATTTTTACGAAAAGATGTTTAGACTGGACCGATGAGGAAAAAGTTACCCTGCTACTACAAAAACTGGGTACTGATGAAAACACCAAGTATGCAAATCTAATTCTACCAAAAAAACCGGAGGAGGTTTCGTTCGAGGAAACAATTAGTACCTTGTCGAAAATATTTGATAAAAGGGATAGCCTATTTCACTCTAGATACAAATGTTTGAACATTCAGAAGGCAGAAGCTGAAGACTATCTAGAATATGCTTGCACTGTGAACTGTTTATGCGAATCATTTAAATTGAATGAAATTTCCGCAGACCAATTTAAATGTTTAATCTTTGTACAAGGTCTCACAGCACCAAGGGACAAAGATATACGTTCACGGATCCTAACAATTATAGAGGCGGATCCTAACATAACATTGCAAAAAGTCACTGAAGAGTGTCAACGTCTGATTAACATAAAGAAAGACAACACTCGCATTGAAGAGAAAAATATTTTTAAGGTGCAGCAAGTAAAAAGGCAAGGGACCACAAGAAAGTCCAGGTTCCAAGAACACAGGATCCTTAAAGGATACAAAGACCCAAAGCTAAAGTGTAAATGTTGTGGTAGTTTAAGACACAACAATAAGACCTGCTGGTTTAGGAACAAAATATGTTATGAATGTGGTCTCAGAGGTCACAAGGGAACATACTGTGCCCAGAAGAAAAGACAAGGGACCGATAATGTAAATACGCTTCGCATGAATAAAGAAAAAAGCTGCGAAAGACGGAAATATGTTGATGTTCGGATAAATGGACATCTGGTTACATTGCTTCTGGATAGCGGTGCAGATATTAGTATTATAAATGAAGATATATGGAAAAGGATAGGTCGATCTGAATTAACGAAAACCAGAAAGACGGCGAGAAGTGTGTGCGGCAAAAGATTAGAGTTCAAGGGAGAATTAAAATGCAAAGTGACATTCGCTAACCAGACTCATAAATCCAAAGTGTACGT
The DNA here is from genome assembly GCF_053919585.1 of Euprymna scolopes. NCBI lineage: Eukaryota > Metazoa > Mollusca > Cephalopoda > Sepiida > Sepiolidae > Euprymna > Euprymna scolopes. Next base: position 55,621,010 of record NC_136498.1, read on the forward strand.
CGTACCAGGAAAGAATACATGCCTGTTTGGGGTAGATTGGATTGTCCTGTTTAATTTATGGGAGAAACCCATAAATTCGTTTTGTAACGTTTTAACTGCAGAAAAAGCAAACCAAAGGGAAGACTTCCTGAAGGATTTGAAAACTGAATTTCCCAATGTTTTTGCCGAAGGACTAGGACTCTGTATTAAGACAGAGGCAAAATTTGAATTAAAGAAAAATGCCACTCCAGTATTCAAACCTAAAAGGAATGTGCCTTTTTCAGCGATGGACGCAATCGAAAAAGAGTTGGATAGACTTCAACAACTGGAAGTCATTGAAAAAGTTAACCACACAGATTGGGCAAGTCCAACCGTGTATGTAAAGAAAAAAAATAACAGAATAAGGGTCTGTGGAGATTTTTCAACGGGTTTAAATGACTGTCTATTGGACCATAATTATCCCCTTCCGTCCGCAGAAGATCTGTTCTCTAAGCTTAACGGAGGAAAAATTTTTTCTAAGATAGACCTCTCAGATGCTTACTTGCAAATTAAGATCAGCGATGAATGCTCCAAATACTTAGGCATAAATACTCATAAGGGCATTTTTAAGCTAAAGAGGCTTCCTTTTGGATTAAAGGTTGCTCCTGCTATTTTCCAGCAAATTATGGACACGATGCTGGCAGGGTTGGAATTTTCAATGGCCTACCTTGACGATATCCTAATTAAAAGTGAAAATTTGCAAGATCATAAGAAGCATGTAAAAGAAGTATTCAAAAGAATACAGGAATTTGGTTTTAAATTGAGCCCAGAAAAATGCGATATTTTATGAAAAAAATTAAATATCTAGGTCAAATAATCGACAAAGAGGGTCGAAGACCGGATCCACAAAGGACTGAAGCAATTGAAAAGATGCCTGCTCCAGATTCAGTGACAAAATTAAAATCGTTTTTGGGATTAGTTCAATACTATGCAATTTACATCCCTAACATACATAATTTAAGAGCTCCTCTTAACGAGTTACTGAAAAAGGGTGTTAAATGGAACTGGAATAAGGAATGTGAATCTGCTTTCCAAAATATCAAAAGATGTCTACTGTCAGACTTAGCATTGGCACATTTCAATCCAGAAAAGGAACTAATACTAGCAACGAACGCCAGTGATTACGGTGTTGGCGCTGTATTACTTCACAAGTATGAGGATGGTAGGACAAAAGCTATCGCCCATGCTTCAAGAACGTTGGTTGCAGCGGAGAAAAATTACAGCCAAATTGAAAAAGAGGCGCTGTCGATAATATTTGGAATTACAAAGTACAATCGATTTCTCCATGGACGATCTTTTATTTTGCAAACCGACCATAAACCCCTACTTACCATATTTTGATCAAAGAAAGGCATTCCCACACATACTGCGAATCGATTACAGCGATGGGCTGTAACCCTCTTAAACTATCAGTTTAAGATGGAACATGTATCCTCAAAAAAGTTAGGACACGCAGATGCATTATCACGGTTGATCCCTAAAAGAAGCGAAAGTTTCGAAGAAACGGTAATTGCTGCGCTTAAAGACGAAAGTGAATGTACAAGTTCAATGTGTAATATGATACGTGAACTTCCGGTAACTTTCGAAAAAATAAAAAAAAGAGGCAGTAAATGACATTTTCATTAAGAAAATCAAAAATCAATTGGGATGGATAAAAAAAAATAAAAAGGTAGATCAAACAACGCCTTTTTCCATCTGTGAAGATGTGCTCATGTATGGTGAGAGGATCGTAATTCCACTAACGTTACAGAGGAAAATTCTGAAGGAATTTCATACAGGTCATCCGGGCATTTCGAGAATGAAATCCCTTATGAGAGGATATGTGTACTGGCCTGGTATGGACAAGGAAGTTGAAAAATGTGTCAAGACATGCAGAGGATGTCAATTAGCAGCTCGAGATCCTCCAGTAAAAACGACGCCATGGCCAAAGACGGACCTACCCTGGTCACGTCTGCATATTGATTATGCGGGACCTATAAATGGTTATTTTTACTTGATTATTGTATATTCTTTTTTCAAAATGGCCAGAAATATTTAAGTTTAGACATCCAACAGCAAAAAACACTGTGAGTGCGCTTAATGAAATTTTTAGCCGTTTTGGAGTGCCAAAAACCTTAGTGAGCGATAATGGAACAGCATTTACTGCTCATGAATTCAAAGAATTCTGTGACTCACTAAATATTCTACATATGACAACACCTGTGTACCATCCACGATCGAATGGGTTGGCCGAAAAATTTGTAGATACGTTTAAAAGGGCACTTAAGAAAAATCTTACTACGGACACAGACGAACAATGTATTCAAACATTTTTAGCAATTTACAGGGTGACACCAAATCCTAATAATAATGTCAATTCTTCCCCGGCTGAGCTAATGTTTGCAAGAAAGATAAGATCTGTCTTCGATAGGCTGCTACCAGAGAAAAAGAAAGTTTTCAAAAAAGAAAACCTTAATACCAAGTGCTTCTCCCCAGGTGAAAATGTATATTTCAAAAATTTTCAAAATGGACGAAATCAGTGGGTTGAAGGTATTATCAAAAAAAGGATTGGGAGCATGGTCTATACCATCCAAGGATTAAGTTTTGTCTGCAAAAGACACAGAAATCAAATACGTCCCAGACTGTCTCCAAATGTGGAAGAGACACCAATGGAAACATTGTGCGATATTTTTGATATACCAAAACCAGCGTGTGTACCGCAAACAATGAATATTTCGCCTGAACCGACCATACGGGCTGGACAGAAACCTTTACCCCGGGTAACGCTGACCAGAAGGAAAAGCGCAAGAAAGAGAAAAGTTACCAGGAGATTAAGCCCTGACCCTAAAAGGAAGAGGTATTTAAGCTAAAATCAGGAAGATTTCAGCTTCAGGGGGAGGTGTTGTGAAGGAACATAACTGGCTATACACCGGTTACAAACTGTATATATATATTGGACTGTTTGGCAGACAGCGGCAGACAGCGGCAGACAAGCAGTCGCAGTAAGACGGATAGTCTTACGTATTGATTATCAGACTTTCTTCCCCATACTTGTTACTATGTACTTCTATTTACCTTAGGCGAGCAGCCTTACGTTTCTGTATTATAAATAAACCCCATTACACATACCACTCGGTGTAACTCACGTTTGTCTTTATTTCCTAAGTATTTAGGAATATAACACACATATATATATATATATATATATATATATATATATATATATATATATATATATATATAAATGTTTTGAGGTACAGAATTTATATATAGTTTTAAAAATACTAGTCGGAAGTTTCTCGAGAGCTCTTTCGGCTATCATCTCGTCAGGAGAAAATCGATAACGTACAAAATAATATTTTGTAAAAATAAAGAGTTCTAATGGGGAACTTATTAAATGTGCCAAAAGTACGAGGACACTAAATAGATTTATTAGCGTTTAAAAACGATTAAAATATTGGCACAACGGTGGGGAAAAAGTTGGAAATAAGATTTAAAGTTCCCCAAAGAGAAACAATGCGTTTGATGTTTCTTTTTGCCAGCACAAAGAAGATTGATGCACCGCAATAGAGACATACTCTAAAATCTTTAAATGCTTTTTGGAGCCCGCTCTATGTAATACCTCGAACCAATCTATTTTATATCTATCGACACAGCACGGGTTATCAACCAAATGCTGGCCAATAGAAGAGTCCAAGGCCGCAGAAGGAGGGAGACCACCAGACCCCATCCTCCCTTGTCTGATCTTCGATGGAACATGCTGGTTTATACGAGTCAAAAGGTGCAAGGATGTTCGCCGAACATAACCAGCATCGCACTGGCATCTAAACTGATATACAATGTTACTATTTTGGATGTAAGGCAAACTATCCTTGCGAAAAGACGGAAAAGCAGGTCTCGTAGTATATACCAAACGCAAGGACACAGAATTAAAACAGTCGTAAATACTTCTGCAAATCTGTTTGGAAAGTCTATTACTCCCCAATCCACGGTAATTTCAAATAAACCATGCATTTCAAGGGTCCAAACTTTTTAGGGGATTTAAAATCCGCAACCTTTTTGAAAATATAATCATCAATAAAGTCAACAGGATAACCATTATTGGTGAATATTTCCCTAATCTTTTCGAGTTCGGCATCTAATCTGTTAGGCGAACAAATCATGAGGGCTCTATGTACCAAAGTTTTAATTAGGCCGACCTTACGTGATTTTGGTACAAAAGAAAACCAGTTCACATATGAGCCAGTAAATGTCGGCTTTCTATAAATTGTAGTGAGAAAGCCCCCCCCCACTTGAGCGTTCAACAAGAACATCCAAGAAAGGAAGCGAATCGTCCTCACTTTTTATAGTGAACTTAAGAGCCCCATGTAATGAATTGAACCTATTAAAAAATATCGACGCTTCACTTATATATAGAATGAGGGGTGGGTGTACTATAAGTTTTTTACGAATACATCACAAGAATTAATCATGTAGAATATATGCATACCTATAATTACACGTAATACTTTACTAAAAATGATCATCCTCTAGGAAAACCGAAAAACTGATAGGGAATTCATTTAATGAATATTATGAAAAGAATATGAAAATTAATTAGATCATTTGAACATAAGTGCCATTCAACGATCCATATATA